>NC_057799.1:175452801-175605031 GCF_018294505.1 Triticum aestivum
CGGGCCGGCGGCGATGTGGGCGCGGGGCGCCACGTGGCGCGCCCTGGTAGGCTCGGGGCGGCGGCGGCTGAAGCGCCCGGCGCCGGGCGGACGTGTCCGGTGCGCGGAGGGAGAGGGTTAGGGTTTTTGGACTGCGGGAGGATTCGGAAGAGACACATATTTATAGGTAGAGGGAGCTACTAGACTCCAAACGGAGTGCGGTTTTCGCCCACACGATCGTGATCGAACGACCTAGAGCATGGAGGTGAGTTAGAGGGGTTTTGGGCTGTTTAGAGAGGGGTTTTTCTGCAACACACAAACGGACTTTGCGGTTGCCCGGTTAACCGTTGGAGTACCAAACGACCTCCAAATGGAACGGAACTTGACCGGTGGTCTACAGGTGGTATACCAAGGCCACTTGACAAGCCTCGGTCCATTCCGAGAATGTTCAACACCCGCTCATGAAAAGAAATAAGAGGGGTGCGCCGGAGAAGGTGGGAGTGGCGGATTGCAAAACGGACAACAGGGAAAAAGCTCGGATGCAAGAAACGAACACGTATGCAAATGCAATGCACATGATGACATGATATGAGATGCATGACAAGAACAAAATGCAAAATGAAAAACAAAACCCGACCACGAAAGGAATATCATAACACATAGCCGAAAATGGCAAGAGTTGGAGTTACAAATATGGAAAGTTACATCCAGGGTGTTACACTTCTTCACTTGAGCAGCAACTTGCTTGCCGTTCTTCTTGAAGTTTCCCTTCTTCCCTTTGCCCTTTTCTTGAAACTAGTGGTCTCGTCAACCATCAGCGCTTGATGTTTTCTTGATTTCTACCTTCATCGATTTCAGCATCATGAAGAGCTCGGGAATTACTTTCGTCATCCCTTGCATACTATAGTTCATCACGAAGTTCTACTAACTTGGTGATGGTGACTAGAGAATTCTGTCAATCACTATTTTATCTGGAAGATTAACTCCCACTTGATTCAAGCGATTGTAGTACCCAGACAATCTGAGCACATGCTCACTGCTTGAGCTATTCTCCTCCATCTTTTAGCTATAGAACTTGTTGGAGACTTCATATCTCTCAACTTGGGTATTTGCTTGAAATATTAACTTCAACTCCTGGAACATCTCATATGGTCCATGACGTTCAAAACGTCTTTGAAGTCCCGATTCTAAGCCGTTAAGCATGGTGCACTAAACTATCAAGTAGTCATCATATTGAGCTAGCCAAACGTTCATAACGTCTGCATCTGCTCCTGCAATAGGTCTGTTACCTAGCGGTGCATCAAGGACATAATTCTTCTGTGCAGCAATGAGGATAATTCTTAAATCACGGATCCAATCCGCATCTTTGCTACTAACATCTTTCAACATAATTTTCTCTAGGAACATATCAAAAATAAACACAGGGAAGCAACAACGTGAGCTATTGATCTACAACATAATTTGCAAAATACTATCAGGACTAAGTTCATGATAAATTTGAGTTCAATTAATCATATTACTTAAGAACTCCCACTTAGATAGACATCCCTCTAATCATCTAAGTGATTACGTGATCCAAATCAACTAAACCATGTCCGATCATCACGTGAGATGGAGTAGTTTCAATGGTGAACATCACTATGTTGATCATATCTACTATATGATTCACGCTCGACCTTTCGGTCTCCGTGTTCCAAGGCCATATCTGCATATGCTAGGCTCGTCAAGTTTAACCTGAGTATTCCACGTGTGCAACTGTTTTGCACCCGTTGTATTTGATCGTAGAGCCTATCACACCCGATCATCACGTGGTGTCTCAGCACGAAGAACTTTCGCAACGGTGCATACTCAGGGAGAACACTTTTATCTTGAAATTTTAGTGAGAGATCATCTTATAATGCTACCGTCAGTCAAAGCAAGATAAGATGCATAAAAGATAAACATCACATGCAATCAATATAAGTGATATGATATGGCCATCACCATCTTGTGCTTGTGATCTCCATCTCCGAAGCACCGTCATGATCACCATCATCACCGGCGCGACACCTTGATCTCCATCGTAGCATCGTTGTCTTCTCGCCAATCTTATGCTTCTACGACTATCGCTACCGCTTAGTGATAAAGTAAAGCATTACAGGACGATTGCATTGCATACAATAAAGCGACAACCATATGGCTCCTGCCAGTTGCCGATAACTCAGTTACAAAACATGATCATCTCATACAATAAATTTAGCATCATGCTTTGACCATATCACATCACAACATGCCCTGCAAAAACAAGTTAGACGTCCTCTACTTTGCTGTTGCAAGTTTTACGTGGCTGCTACGGGCTTAGAGAGAACCGTTCTTACCTACGCATCAAGACCACAACGATAGTTTGTCAAGTTGGTGCTGTTTAACCTTCGCAAGGACCGGGCGTAGCCACACTCGGTTCAACTAAAGTGAGAGAGACAGACACCCGCCAGTCACCTTTAAGCATCGAGTGCTCACAACGGTGAAACCAGTCTCGCGTAAGCGTACGCGTAATGTTGGTCCGGGCCGCTTCATCTCACAATACCGCCGAACCAAAGTATGACATGCTGGTAAGTAGTATGACTTATATCGCCCACAACTCACTCGTGTTCTACTCGTGCAAATAACATCAACGCATAAAACCAGGCTCGGATGCCACTGTTGGGAAACGTAGTAATTTCAAAAAAAAATCCTACGCACACGCAAGATCATGGTGATGCATAGCAACGAGAGGGGAGAGTGTTGTCCACGTACCCTCGTAGACCGAAAGCGGAAGCATTAACACAACGCGGTTGATGTAGTCGTACGTCTTCACGATCCGACCGATCAAGTACCGAACGCACGGCACCTCCGAGTTCAGCACACGTTCAGCTCGATGACGTCCCTCGAACTCCGATCCAGCCGAGTGTTGAGGGAGAGTTTCGTCAGCACGACGGCGTGGTGACGATGATGATGTTCTACCGACGCAGGGCTTCGCCTAAGCACCGCCACGATATTATCGAGGTGTAATATGGTGGAGGGGGGCACCGCACACGTCTAAAAGATCGTTGATCAATTGTTGTGTGTATGGGGTGCCCCTGCCCCCGTATATAAAGGAGCAAGGGGGAGGCCGCCGGCCAAGGAGGAGGGCGCGCCAAGGGGGGAGTCCTACTCCCACCGGGAGTAGGACTCCTCCTTTCCTTGTTGGAATAGGAGAAGGGAAGGGAGAAGGAGAAAGAAGGAAGGGGGCGCCCCCCTCCCTAGTGCAATTTGGACTAGTCCATGGGGAGGGGTGCGGCCACCCTTTGGGGCCTTTCTCTCCTTTCCCGTATGGCCCATTAAGGCCCAATACGAATTCCTGTAACTCTCCGGTACTCCGAAAAATACCCGAATCACTCGGAACCTTTCCGAAGTCCGAATATAGTCGTCCAATATATCGATCTTTACGTCTCGGCCATTTCGAGACTCCTCGTCATGTCCCCGATCTCATCCGGGACTCCGAACTCCTTCGGTACATCAAAACAAATAAACTCATAATATAACCGTCATTGTAACGTTAAGCGTGCAGACCCTACGGGTTCGAGAACTATGTAGACATGACCGAGACACCTCTCTGGTCAATAACCAATAGCGGAACTTGGATGCTCATATTGGCTCCCACATATTCTATGAAGATCTTTATCGGTCAGACCGCATAACAACATACGTTGTTTCCTTTGTCATCGGTATGTTACTTGCCCGAGATTCGATCGTTGGTATCTCGATACCTAGTTCAATCTCGTTACCGGCAAGTCTCTTTACTCGTTCCGTAATACATCATCCCGCAACTAACTCATTAGTTACAATGCTTGCAAGGCTTATAGTGATGTGCATTACTGAGTGGGCCCAGAGATACCTCTCCAACAACGGAGTGACAAATCCTAATCTCGAAATACGCCAACCCAACAAGTACCTTTGGAAGCACCTGTAGAGCACCTTTATAATCACCCAGTTACGTTGTGATGTTTGGTAGCACACAAAGTGTTCCTCCGGTAAACGGGAGTTGCATAATCTCATAGTCATAGGAACATGTATAAGTCATGAAGAAAGCAATAGCAACATACTAAACGATCGAGTGCTAAGCTAACGGAATGGGTCAAGTCAACCACATCATTCTCCTAATGATGTGATCCCGTTAATCAAATGACAACTCATGTCTATGGCTAGGAAACATAACCATCTTTGATCAACGAGCTAGTCAAGTAGAGGCATACTAGTGACACTCTGTTTGTCTATGTATTCACACATGTATCATGTTTCCGGTTAATACAATTCTAGCATGAATAATAAACATTTATCATGATATAAGGAAATAAATAATAACTTTATTATTGCCTCTAGGGCATATTTCCTTCAACCGGTTCGGTTGCTAAGTGTTAGTAACTCGAAATAAAAGCTGCGAAATAAACGGAGACTAGCTAAAGGTGAGATGACGATATGTGTTTCCAAGGTTGATGTGATCAAGCATCGCATGCTCCCTCTACCATCGAGATTGGGGTTAAACCTGAATAATTGTTATTTGGTGTTTGCGTTAAGCATAGACATGATTGGATTATGTTTATCGCAATATGGTTATTCATTAAAGGAGAATAATGGTTACTCTGTCTATTTGAATAATACCTTCAATGGTCTTGCACCTAAAATGAATGGTTTATTGAATCTCGATCGTAGTGATACACATGTTCATGCCAAAAGATATAAGATAGTAATGATAGTACCACATACTTGTGGCACTGCCACTTGAGTCATATTGGTATAAAACGCATGAAGAAGCTCCATGTTGATGGATCTTTGGACTCACTCGTTTTTGAAAAGATTGAGACATGCGAACCATGTCTATTAGTATATATGCATGAAGAAAGTCCATACATATGGATCATTTGGACTCACTTGATTTTGAATCACTTGAGACATGCAAATCATACCACATGGGCAAGATGACTAAAAGGCCTCGTTTTCAGTAAGATGGAACAAGAGAGCAACTTGTTGGAAGTAATACATTGGATGTGTGCAGTCCAATGAGTGCTGAGGCACGCAGTGGATATCGTTATGTTCTTACTTCACAGATGATTTGAGTAGATGCTGAGAATATTTACTTGATGAAACACAAGTCTGAATTATTGAAAGGTTCAAGTAATTTCAGAGTGAAGTTGAAGATCGTCGTGACAAGAGGATAAAATGTCTGTGATATGATCATAGAGATGAATATCTGAGTTACGAGTTTGGCACACAATTAAGAAATTGTGGAAATTGTTTCACGACTAATACCGCCTGGAACACCATATTGTGATGGTGTGTCCGAACATCATAACTGCACCCTATTGGATATGGTGCATACCATGATGTCTCTTATCGAATTACAACTATTGTTTATGGGTTAGGCATTAGAGACAACCGCATTCACTTTAAATAGGGCACCACGCAATTCCGTTGAGACGACACCGTATGAACTATGGTTTAGAGGAACCTAAGCTGTCGTCTCTTAAAAGTTTGGGGCTGCGACGCTTATGTGAAAAAGTTTCAGGCTGACAAGCTCGAACCCAAAGCGGATAAATGCATCTTCATAGAATACCCAAAACAGTTGGGTATACCTCCTATTTCAGATCGGAAGCAAAAGTGATTGTTTTTAGAAACGGGTCCTTTCTCGAGGAAAAGTTTCTCTCGAAAGAATTGAGTGGGAAGATGGTGGAGACTTGATGAGGTCATTGAACCGTCACTTCAACTAATGTGTAGCAGGGCACAGGAAGTTGTTCCCGTGGCACCTACACCAATTGAAGTGGAAGCTTATGATAGTGATCATGAAACTTCAGATCAAGTCACTACCAAACCTCATAGGACGACAAGGATGCGTACTACTTCAGAGTGGTACGTAATCCTTTCTTGGAAGTCATGTTGCTAGACAACAATGAACCTAGAAGCTATGGAGAAGCGATGGTGGGCCCGGATTCCGATGAATGGCTTGAGGCCATAAAGCCCGAGAGGATCCATGTATGAAAACAAAGTATAGACTTTGAAAGAACTACTTGATGGTCGTAAGGCTGTTGGGTACAGATGGATTTTAAAGGGAAGACAGACAATGATGGTAAGTGTCACCATTAAGAAAGCTCGACTTGTCGTTAAGATGTTTTCCAGCAAGTTCAAGGAGTTGACTGCGATGAGACTTTCTCACTCGTAGCGATGCTAAGAGTCTGCTAGAATTATATTAGCAGTTACTGCATTATTTATGAAATCTTGCAGATAGGATGTCAAAACATTGTTTCCTCGATGATTTTCTTGAGGAAAGGTTGTATGTGATACAACCAGAAGGTTTTGTCAATCCTAAAAGATGCTAACAAGTATGCAAAGCTCCAGCAATCCTTCTAAGGATTGGAGTAAGCATCTCGGAGTTGGAATGAACGCTTTGATGAGATGATCAAAGATTTTGGGTTTATACAAGGTTCATGAGAAACTTGTATTTCCAAAGAAGTGAGTGGGAGCACTATAGAATTTTTGATGAGTATATGTTGTTAACATATTCTTGATCAGAAATGATGTAGAATTTCTGGAAAGCATCCAGGGTTATTTGAAAAGTGTTTTTAATGGAAAACCTGGATTAAGCTACTTGAACATTGAGCATCAAGATCTATAAGGATATATCAAAAATGCTTAATAGTACTTTCAAATGAATACATACCGTGACAAGATTTTGAAGGAGTTCAAAATAGATCAGCAAAGAAGGAGTTCTTGGCTGTGTTACAAGGTGTGAGTATTGAGTAAGACTCAAGACCTGACCACGGTAGAAGAGAGAGAAAGGACGAAGGTCGTCCCCTATGCTTTAGACGTAGGCTCTATAGTATGCTATGCTGTGTACCGCACCTGAAGTGTGCCTTGCCATGAGTTAGTCAAGGGGTACAATAGTTATCCAGGAATGGATCACATGACAGCGGTCGAACTTATCCTTAGTATCTAGTGGACTAAGGAATTTTCTCGATTATGGAGGTGGTAAAATAGTTCGTCGTAAAGGGTTACGTCGATGCAAACTTTGACACTAATCCGGATGACTCTGGGTAGTAAACCGGATTCGTATAGTAGAGCAGTTATTTGGAATAGCTCCAAGTAGCACGTGGTAGCTACATCTACAAGATGACATAGAGATTTCTAAAGCACACACGGATCTCAATGTTGCATACCCGTTGACTAAAACCTCTCTCGTAAGAATAACATGATCAAACCCTAGAACTCATTGAGTGTTAATCACATGGTGATGTGGACTAGATTATTGACTCTAGTGAACTTTGAGTGTTAATCACATGGTGATGTGAACTAGATTATTGACTCTAGTGCAAGTGGGAGACTATTGGAAATATGCCCTAGAGGCAATAATAAAATGGTTATTATTGTATTTCCTTGTTCATGATAATTGTCTGTTGTTCATGCTATAATTGTATTAACTGGAAACCGTAATACATGTGTGAATACATAGAACACAACATGTCCCTAGTAAGCCTCTAGTTGACTAGCTCGTTGATCAATAGATGGTTATGGTTTCCTGACCATGGACATTGGATGTCATTGATAACGGGATCACATCATTAGGAGAATGATGTGATGGACAAGACCCAATCCTAAGCATAGCACAAGATCGTGTAGTTCGTTTGCTAGAGCTTTTCTAATGTCAAGTATCATTTCCTTAGACCATGAGATTGTGCAACTCCCGGATACCGTAGGAATGCTTTGGGTGTACCAAACGTCACAACGTAACTGGGTGGCTATAAAGGTGCACAACAGGTATCTCCGAAAGTGTCTGTTGGGTTGGCACGAATCGAGACTGGGATTTGTCACTCCGTATGATGGAGAGGTATCTCTGGGCCCACTCGGTAATGCATCATCATAATGAGCTCAATGTGACCAAGTGTTTGGTCATGGGATCATGCATTATGGTATGAGTAAAGTGACTTGCCGGTAACGAGATTGAACAAGGTATTGGGATACCGACGATCGAATCTCGGGCAAGTAACGTACCGATTGACAAAGGGAATTGTATACGGGATTGATTGAATCCTCGACATCGTGGTTCATCCGATGAGATCATCGTGGAACATGTGGGAGCCAACATGGGTATCCAGATCCCGCTGTTGGTTATTGACCGGAGAGTCGTCTCGGTCATGTCTGCATGTCTCCCGAACTCGTAGGGTCTACACACTTAAGGTTCGGTGCCGCTAGGGTTGTAGAGATATTAGTATGCAGAAATCCGAAAGTTGTTCGGAATCCCGGATGAGATCCCGGACGTCACGAGGAGTTCCAGAATGGTCCGGAGGTAAAGATTTATATATGGGAAGTCCTATTTTGGCCACCGGAAAATGTTCGAGATTTTTCGGTATTGTACCGGGAAGGTTCTAGAAGGTTCCGAAGTGGGGCCCACCTGCATGGGGGGACCCACATGAACGTGGGTAGTGGGGGCAAGGCCCCACACCCCTGGTCAAGGCGCACCAAGATCCCACCTTAGAAAGAATAAGATCATATCCCGAAGGGATAAGATCAAGATCCCTAAAAAGGGGGGATAACAATCGGTGGGGAAGGGAAATGATGGGATTTCTTTCCCCCACCTTTGCCAATGCCCCAATGGACTTGGAGGGCAAGAAACCAGCCCCCTCCACCCCTATATATAGTGGGGAGGCGCATGGGAGCAGCACCCCAAGCCCTGGCGCCTCCCTCCCTCCCGTGACACCTCTTCCTCCCCGCTTGCGCTTGGCGAAGCCCTGCCGAGATCCCGCTACTTCCACCACCACGCCGTCGTGCTGCTGGATCTCCATCAACTTCTCCTCCCCCCTTGCTGGATCAAGAAGGAGGAGACGTCCCCACTCCGTACGTGTGTTGAACGCGGAGGTGCCGTCCGTTTGGCGCTAGGATCATCGGTGATTTGGATCACGACGAGTATGACTCCATCAACCCCGTTCTCTTGAACGCTTCCGCTTGCGATCTACAAGGGTATGTAGATGCACTCCTCCCCTCTCGTTGCTAGCATCTCCTAGATTGATCTTGGTGACACGTAGGAAAAATTTTGAATTTCTGCTACATTCCCCAACAGAGAGCACCAGGGCGGTGGACGACGGCGAGGCCTAGGAAGGGGACGACGCGGAGCCGGGGAAGACGTGGCAGTGGATGCCCACGTGTAGAGGAGTACGAGGGTTCACTGGTTCGCTGCGGTGTGAGGCTGCCGTAGCCGCAGAATAACAGGGGGTGTGGGTGAGTAGAGGGATGGCCTGGCCAGCGGTGGGAGTAGTAGGGGGCGGTGAGGCCTCCGCCGCATCGCAGCCGGCCACGGGAGGCAGGAGCATGAGGCACGACCGGCACTGGTTTGGGCGGCTGGAGCAAGAAGACCAGAGGTTGAAGAAGCACTACGGCCGTTGGATGGACATCGTACGGTCACTGGAGCTAGAATCGTGCATATTGACTAATTTGACAAAGCCCTCCGTCCCCGTCAACTTAGTAGGCCCACAAGTCAGCCTGCCACTATACTGCGTCTCAGCTAACAGGGGGAGTATTCATTTTTTTGTGCGTAATAAGGAGGCACTTCCTTGCATGCGAAGATATAGCTGGTGGGTCCGAGCTGTCAGCGGCGGTAACGTTTTTTTCGCGAAATACAGAGGCCCTTTCGGTGGGTCCCTGATGTCAGGTGGAGGAATCATTATTTTGCGCGTAATAAGGAGGCATTTCCTTGCGTGCGGCCGTGGACCCAGCTGTCGGCCTCTCCACGTACAGTCCACTTCAGATGCATGTCGGTCGTTGACCATGTTGACCAGGCCGCGCCGAGAGCACCAGGGCAGTGGACGACGGCGAGGCCTAGGAAGGGAACGACACGAAGGCAGGGAAGACTCGGTAGTTGTTTCCCACGCGGAGGGGAGTACGACTGTACGAGGCTTTACTGGTTCGTCTGCCGTCGCCGGAGAATAACAGCAGGTGTGGGTGAGTAGAGGGATGGCTAGGCCAGCGATGGGAGTACGGTGGGGCGGTGAGGCCTGCGCGGCAGCACAGCCGGCCGCGGGGAGGAGGGAGCAGGCAGTCCCGCCGGCGCTTGTTTGAGCGGCTGGAGCAGGAAGAGCAGAGATTGAAGAAGCACGACGGCCGTTCGATGGACATCCAACAGTCACTGCTTTTGCGTCAACCTTTTCTTTAGGGAAGCCTCAAATCTGTGGAAAACAGCATACAACCCATCTGCCATTATTTCTAATAATTTACAGCCCATTTGCTAATTCTTAAGGTTTTTTTGGAGCCCATATTCTTTTTGTTAGCATTACAGCCCATATTGTGGCCACGGTTAAAAAATTATACGAAATTTTGCATATTTCGGTGCGGTCCGAACTGTTTTTAATCCCGAAATTTTGACTCACATTTTCAAACTGATTTTAAAAATAAATGTATATCAATATAAAATGCAACAAATTTTCCACGCATAAAAATTAATGTAATTTAAAATCTCGAAATGAAAAAAAGATATTTGAAACTAATTGCCGGTTTGATGTGTTTTAAAAATGTACAACCCATTTCTCATTACTGATAGGCCATTTTCTCGGCCAGCCGAATGAAGCTCTCCTCGTCTTGAAAGATTTGCAGCCCAATAGGCCTGACAAAGCGACTTACTTGGCAAATCACAAAAAACTGGGCTGTGGCCATGGACCCAGCTGTTAGCCTCTCCACGTACAGTACTCTTCCGATGGAAGTCGGTCGTTGACCACATTGACCACGCCGCGCCGAGAGCACCAAGGCGGTGGACGACGGCGAGGCCTAGGAAGGGGACGATGCGGAGCCGGGGAAGACGCGGCAGTGGATGCCCACGCGGAGAGGAGTATGAGGGTTCACTGGTTCGGCTGCGGCTTGAGGCTGCCGTCGCCGCAGAATAACAGGGCGTGTGGGTGAGTAGAGGGATACCCTGGGCCAGCGGTGGGAGTAGTAGGGGGCGGTGAGGCCTCCGCGGCATCACAGCCGGCCACGAGAGGCAGGAGCACGCAGCACGACCGACGCTACTTTGGGCGACTGGAGCAAGAAGACCAGAGGTTGAAGAAGCACTATGGCCGTTGGATGGACATCGTACGGTCACTGGAGCTAGAATCATTCATATTGACCAAGTTGACAAAGCCCTCCGTCCTCGTCAACTTAGTAGGCCCACAAGTCAGCCACCCACTATGGTGGGTTCCAGCTAGCAGGGGTATTCATTTTTTGGTGCGTAACAAGGAGGCACTTCCTTGCGTGCGAAGATATAGCTGGTGGGTCCGACCTGTCAGCGGGGGAAACATTTTTTTCACGAAATACAGAAGCCCTTCCCACGTACAGTGCATGTACAATGCATAATAAGGAGGAACTTTCCTTGCGTGCGACCATGGACCTCGTGGGTCCCAGCCGTCAGGCTCTCCACATACAGTCCTCTTCCGATGACTCTCGTATGTTGACCACGCCGCGCCGAGTGCACCGAGGCGGTGGACGACAGCGAGGCCCCAGACTAGAACGACACGGAGATGGGGAAGACGCGGCAGTGGAGTCGCAGACGGAGAGGAGTGGGAAACTTGACTGGTTCGGGTGCGGGGTGGGCCTACACTCGGCAGAGAATAACAAGAGGTGCAGAGTGGAGGGATGGCCTAGCCGTCGGCGGGGTAGCGTTTCGCTGAGGAGCGCAAAACAATGCCGCTGGACGCCGAAGGCTGGAGCAGGCGGTTCCGGCAGCGCTGGGGGAAGAAGACGAGAGATTGAAGAAGAACGCCGGCCGTTGGATGTAAATCCAACGCCTTCTTAGGCTTCGACCTACTGGCCCACATGTCAGCCAGTCCATTTGTTTTTAGTCCATTTGGTGGGCTAGGTGAAATAATGATGTAGCATCTATGCAGCCGTTTAAATCCCATTTGCATTTTTCTCGAAATCCGCGTACTTGCTGGGCTGGGTGAAAATATCATGTTGGGCTAGACGGAGAAATGTTATAAAAACATAAACACATGATTGCACGTCAGTAAAATCTTTACAAGCTTATGTACGCAATCACTAGGAGTTAACTTGCCAAGTTATATATAAACAATTATTATTATTATTTTGTAAGAACTTTCAACTTATGAAATAAAATATCATTTTAATTTGATGAGTTAATAGTACGTGGGGTATTATTATTTTTTAGGCTAGACGTGGGACAGTTGAGTTGGTTCTAGGGGAAACTACTGGGAGAAAACTCAGTTTACATCAAAAAAGAAAGTGGGAGAAAATTCAGAGACCTGCTGGGTCCACCTGAGGAGGGGAATATGTTGGGAGGAAGGAGATTCGAAGCACGGCAGCCGAGTGAACTAGTTTTTTTTACGGACAAGTGAACTAGTTTACATACATAAGCAAATAGCCACTAAAAAAAGCAATCAGGTTAATGGGTTCTTAAAAGAAATATTTCGGACAAAACAGATAATTATGACACATAGGCTAATGCATGAAACACTCAGATGATAAAGGTGCTTATAAACAGATAAAGTACAACATCTAGACCTTCCTGGCACGCTTGATCATGACGCTACGGCTATCCGTGTACTCGTCGGTTACGGGAAGCAGACACGCCCTCATGTCCAAGATCTGCCTGTACATGTCGTAGCATGCGTATGCATCCTTGGCCGCGTAGGTTATGTAGGCTAGATTTAGAGGTACCTCCCACGTGTTCAGGTCGTCTTCTTTCATGTTGGCGTATCAGGGGTCGATGATGGTCTCAGCGAGGTCAACCACGGAGTCCTTCTCCTGCCCGTTGCTGATGATCTTGTATTACTTCTGGATGTCGACAAGCTTGTTGCACCAGATGGCCGAATCGTCGCGTTCTTCCTTCTCTCCACCGTAGCGAAGGTGTAGTCAGCGCTACCGATGAAACGGGCGAATGCTCCAGAACCTGGTGCAGCCATAGGACTGAGGCGAGGCAGAGCTTCACCGAGTCCGTATCGTTGGTGTACATCACATTCAACTTGGTGCAGCCATAGGACTGAACGGCGAACTCAAAGGGGAACTCCTTGCTGAAGTCCATATCCAGCAAACTCACCCCTCGGATCGCCATTGGAGTCTCTTCGAGTGAACGAGTGTGTAGGCGGCGGCAGCAAATCGTTTTTCAGCTCTTGGGGAACTGGATTCAACAGTAAGCTGAGTGTGTACAGCCGACAACAGTTACTACCCCTCCCTCGTCCGCTGCACGCCCGGTAGAAGATGCACCCTCGGCCACACGTCGGTTCACGAGCGGGTCTGTATTGGTACTGTAATAACAAGAGTTAGTGGTCACTTTACTTAAATTTAATTAGCTTTAATAGAAATTTATACTTAAAACAAGCAATGCATTCGCTCGTTCTGTCAGTGCCACAGGATCAACATGCACAACAATTAGAATTATTATTCCCAGGACGCTCACGATCAGCACATTTGTCGCACATTCACAAAGATAATACTACCAAGTTTGAACTGTTTGTTATGGTTGTTGTCCTCTGCATCATCATGCCGTGTTTCCCAGCTTGCAAGATTCAGAACCAACAAATAAGATCCAAATAATAAGTACAACAAAGATGCCTACACATCTCATTGATTCCCAGCTTGCAAGATTCAGAACCTACAAATAAGATCCAAATAATAAGTACAACAAAGATGCCTACACATCTCATTGATTCCCAACTTGCAAGATTCAAAACCAACAAATAAGATCCAAATAATAAGTACAACAAAGATGCCTACACATCTCACTGATTCCCAGCTTGCAAGATTCAGAACCAACCCATTAGAGCCTTTTGATAAAGTGAATATCGGGATTAAATCCATCTTGGCTAGCCATGTCATACAATCGAAGAACTTGGCGAATGCTCTTGACCGTCACAACATGTGTAGTTGAGTATTCCTGTTTGCACAGCGCAGATAATAAAGAGCATGATTACTATAATACTGGCACTAGTGGAAGTCAACCTGCAGCTCCACTCGATGATTCAATTCATGCCACCTTTTCTGCAGTTCGCTTGAAATGAAGCAAAGATTGCATCATTCAGCTACGGCTCATCTTGCAAAGGCTAATCAAATGTTGCACGAGATTACCAGCAGAATTTGACAGAGATATTGGAAACTGCAATCACCATTTTGTGCAGTTCCACCAAAATTGAGAGATGTTGCCCATGTAACATTTTAGTTGAACTGCACAAGACACTCATTCCAAAAAAGTGTTTTGTGCAGTTCACCAAAAGGTCACAATAGAAACAAGGTGAAATGGATATCCCTATCTGCACAAAAATATAGAAAGTAAACAGTTGCTGGTCAATAAGAATATACGAAACATATACAAAATGAAAAGAAGCATCTTAATTATGTTCATGGCAATCACGCAAGGACAGTAGAAATTTTAAAACGTCAGCAATGCTTCATGTTACCAGAAGCATTACGATCAACAATGAAATTCCTCAAATATGAGATTACTTTAATGGTGGCATTGCTTGTTTACTAGACACAGTAAATCAACAGCAGCTAAAGAGTTGGTTTAAGGGCATGGGACCGTGGGGACACCAGGACACTTAGCAGCGTAAAGGAGCAACTTACTTATCATACTGGGGAAAACAGCAGGAGTGCCATTTGTAACACAGTTTAATTGCATCTTAACAATAACACTGGTTAGACATGTCCCTAAGGTAACAGTGTGATCGCTTCATTTTACATGCGCCCTTACATTAACAACAGCAAAAGGTTGGTATAAGGACATGCGACAGTGGACGCATCAGCACAATGTACCTACAAGGAGGCATAAAGTGGTGATGCTGAGTTTGTTCATGCTATGTGAGGGCAGGAAACCTAATCCTGGAGACCTTGTACTATGTGAGGGCAGCAAATCTAATCCTGGAGACCTTTCACTATGTGAGGGCAGCAAATCTAATCCTGGAGACCTTTTACTATGTGAGGGCAGCAAATCTAATCCTGGAGACCTTTTACTATGTGAGGGCAGCAAATCTAATCCTGAGACCTTTTACTATGTGAGGGCAGCAAATCTAATCCTGAGACCTTTTACTATGTGAGGGCAGCAAATCTAATCCTGGAGACCTTTTACTATGTGATGGCAGCAAATCTAATCCTGGACATACTCTGTTGACTTGTCCACCAGCCGCCACTTTCTATCCTTTTTTCAACCAATAATAGATATGTTCCTTATCCAGTTTGTACTGCGTTTTCCCATTATTTCCCTTTTCAACCAAGAGACCGGTTGGGTATCCGGTCTCTACTACTTTCACCATATTATTTCCTCTTTGAATCAAGTCCTAGATTCATGCTACAACTTTCCCCCTTTCTTCGTTGTTTGAACAAAGCCCTAGATTCGAATGCATGAAGTAGCTTTACCTCTAATAATACTAAAAATTTAGGTGGCTTTGAAAGAGCTGATGGAAGTAGAAAAAGATGCACATGCAGACACGTGGGGAGCTGGGGCAGTAGAGCAAGGCCGCTTTCGAAGAACTTATACCTGAGGGTCGCCGGGATGTCAGCGGCGGCAGGTCGGATCTGCGGACAATACGGCAGGGAGGAAGAAGGGTCGGAGGACCTCCCGAGCCGGCGCTGTGTCGGAGAGAACGACACGGGCAGAGGATCGGGCCCCTCTGACAGCTGTGGGTTTCCTCCCTCGGCGGCGATGACCGTGTGAACGATGCACCTTTTAGTCCTCTACACACACTGGCCGAAGGGATCTGGCCGGATCTGTGACCAGCGGTGAGCAGAGAGAAAATGTCGCTAGCGCTGTCTTGTTTATATCTGGAGAGGATGAGAGAATGAAGAGAGCAACCCTGGTAAAGCAAGCGCTCAGGCCCCTGCGTCCATATATAGTGGAGTGATTATCTTTTTTCTCTCCACAACAAGCGTTTCAATTTGTGTACGTGGCATTAAAGAAAAGAAACTCTCTATTTAAGGTGACTACTGTACGACTCCTACTTACTACTAGTAGTACTACAGTATAGTTCACTTGTGCTCCCCGCCCCTCCATTCATTGAACAACCCCACGGGTGAATAAACATACAGTAAGTACTGTATTTATATAGAACGAACAAGCTCGAACTATTTTTGCATAGTTAAAAGTTGAGGGCGGGGCTTTTCCCGGGCAGTACGCGCGGCAGTTTTCGGGTAGGCGATTTGACAGAGAGGCGAGGAGGGTGAGCGAGTGGGGCTGTGCGATTTGACGGCACGTTACTGCTGGAAAGACTTGTGATATGACCACTCACTATAGTCATGAATTACTGGCTCTCCGACCGGGGTGATTCCCCCCTTCCGTTCCGCGCTCTAATCTGGTGCATGACACGTCGACCCGGATGCTGGCTCTCCCACAGGTCGGAGTAGTAAGAAGGAGCAAAGAATGATGCGGTATATACTAGTACTATACTACTCCCTCCATTCCTAAATATAAGTCTTTGGAGAGATTTCACTATGGACCACATACGGAGAAAAATGAGTGAATCTACACATAAAATGCATCTATATACATCCGTATGTGGTCCACAGTGAAATATCTACGAAGACTTATATTTAGGAACGGAGGGAGTACTACTCAGGTCAGAGGAGTGCGAACCACGGCAGCCCAGTGAACCAGCAGTGCGAACCACGGTAGCCCAGTGAACCAGCAGTAGAAAACAATGTGGTGATATGGCCATAAAAAACAATGTGCTACGGTCCACACTGTAGCATGTACAGTAACACTCTTCTTTGTTTGGATCCCTGAGTTAGAGCTAGTTTGGGTTGAAATAGCCTCAAATTACCGAAACAAGAGGGGTTAGTTTGAGCTAGTTTGCTCTAACCCAGCTAAAAAAACTAGCCCAGTGAAGAGGTTCTAATTGGGTTAGTTATCCTCGGGCCCACTAAAAGAGAACTAAAAAAACTCCCCTGCCCGCACCAGATCGCTCCCCCCTCTCGCACGACTCCTCTCTGTTCCCCATAGGGCCGCTCGCCCTCTCTCTCCTCCGACCGCCCTCTCCTTCCGGCCTCCGCCGCCCTACTCCGGCCGCCCTCTCCCTCTGGCCTTCGAAGGTCGCCCCGCTCCCCCTTCACCAGTCGTTTTTCTCCCTTTGTCATGCACGGCGGCCGCGCATCTACCAGGGAGGTCGCGAGAGGGGTGAGTTTGTTCGTTCCTTCTCTGTCTCACGGCCATATCATTGATCTTGCTTGCTCTAGCGCTAATTCTGATTTGGAAAAGTAGATCCTAATCAAACTTGGTATAGATTTGTGGTGTATGCATGGAATTGTTTGATGCTACTTGAGGAGGTAATAAATCTTTCTAGAGGCTCAAAGATTCAGGTCACCTTTCTAGGTATTTCAATTTCAGGCTTGCATTATTTCTAGAGGCCCAAAGATTCAGTTCACCTTTCTAGGTATTTCAATTTCAGGCTTGCATTATTTCTAGAGGCCCAAAGATTCAGTTCACCTTTCTAGGTATTTCAGTTTCAGGCTTGCATTATTTCTAGAGGCCCAAAGATTCAGTTCACCTTTCTAGGTATTTCACTTTCAGGCTTGCATTATTTCTAGAGGCCCAAAGATTCAGTTCACCTTTCTAGGTATTTCAGTTTCAGGCTTGCATTATTTCTAGAGGCCCAAAGATTCAGTTCACCTTTCTAGGTATTTTAGTTACAGGCTTGCATTATTTCTAGAGGCCCAAAGATTAAGTTCCCAGTCGGCGGCAAGCGGCCCTGCTACCCATGCCGGTGTCGACCTCAACTCGCAAGGGCCAGCGTCGGAGGGGTTCCTGGGGCTTGGGCTCTACAGAGCCTTCCTCCAGAGCGACGATGTCGAGCTCCTCCCTCGGTGCGTGAGGGGCTCCGGGCTCCCTCTCTATCGTGAATGACTTCCGTGATGAGTTAGCTCATTCTTTGTTTCATGAAGTGTTTTTTATTTTGTGAAGCTTGATTGACGACTTGTATGTTTAAGTGGGATATCTCATTTGTATGGACAAAGTAAAAATTATCATGATGCTTGATTTGTATAGATGGTTCGTTTATGTCAATTGTGAGCGGGAGGAGGCCACAGAAGAGCCGGCCACACAAAGAGGGTGCCTGGATCCAAGGGACTTATTTTAGTCTGACTAAAAATAGTCTCTTTAAGAGGCTAAAGTTCCAAGCACCCCTGACTAAAGAGGGGCTAAAACTAGTCTTGAGACTAAAAAATTTTAGTCAGGGGTACCCCTACTAAAATGTGGATTAGTCCTCTCTCTCCTCATTTATCTCCTCTCCTTTAACACAGGCGAGTTCTAGATTGGAGGGTTTGGAGGATAATAAATGCTCATTAACTTGATTTTAGTCTCTTTAGTATTTGGATCCAAGTATGGGTGAGGCTAGCAAGTTTTAGTCCCACTACTTTTAGTCATGGAACTAAAATATATCCAAGCACCCTCCAAATCCGGCAGGAAATAGGGTCCAAAGTAGTCAAATGATTGAGATAGAGCATTTATTGTCAATCTAACCCTGCCATCCATACACCTCTTTGGTTTAGAGTTAGTTCAGGGTTAGAATCTAACTCTAACCTCTAACTGAGTTAGAGTTCTGCTCGTCTCGGTTCATCGCCATCATACTTTCCCCATTCCTGTGTTTTCAGTATCCTGCGAATCAAAGAGGCCCTTTTTTGCGGGAAAAATCAAAGAGGCCCTTAGACTGGTTTCGGTCCGGTCATTTTTTATAAACGTGTTATGTCCAAAATTTAATGAACGTGCTCTGGTTTCCATGAAAATAATCCGGTTTCATGTAGTAATTCATTCATTTATTTATTCTTCTGCGGGGGGTTTGCATGTAATTTGTGAGGTCTGAAATGTAAAGTACCCCGGCATATGCTCCGAGTCGTGCATGCACTACGACCCAGATGCTCTATGTCCCACATGTCGGCGAATGGGAGCATGTGGAAATAGCCTAGGAGTATATATAGGAGGATAAATGCGTGAAATAATATGTACTGTGAAGTGTAGCCACGGTTCGAAAAGGAGACCTAAAGTGATGACAGCTATAGGTCGCACGCACCCAACTAGTGGTACTAGACATACGACTAATTTTTCCCTCAAAAAAAAAGAGGCACGAGTGCTCAGTTTTCCTATTCTATAAACACGAGTCCCATCTGACAACAGTGTCCGTGCTATAGCTAGCTCTCCTCCCTCGTTTCTCTCTTCTAATTCTAAACTCGGTCGACGCCCGGTGGGCGGGGTGGGTTTGCTCAACTGCGGCCCCACCTCACAGTGAAAACGTTACGACTGGAATAAAAATGCCATATACTCCCTCCGTTCATAAATATAAGCCTTTTTAGATACTATTTCAAATGGAATACAACATACAGATGTATGTAGACATAGTTTAGAGTGTAGATTCACTCATTTTGCTCTGTATGTAGTAGTCACTTGCTGGAATCTTTCGAAAGACTTATATTTGGGAACGGAGGGAGTACTATACTAATAAAACATTAAGGCCACAAGGCGATGCAGTGCTGGTTACAGGAGGCAAGAAGAGATGCATCCATCGACGACGTCCACCTCCTCGACTCAGGGCGCCGGCCCACCAAACGGCGCCTAAGTAGCAGTGGCTTTCGTGGCCACGTCGACGTGCTTCTGAACAATGGCGTCCAAAGATTCCAGCCGCTGGAAGAAGGCCAATGTCTTTCTGTCCTCGCTTGCCTTGTCGTGGCTTATGTAGATGATTTCCTCGTAGACGTGGATGTGCAGGTCGACGGTTACTTGCATGGCAAGGCGCTGCGCGGCGAGCGCGGCCTCGAGGTGCACATTCTTCGTCGCGACCTCCAGCACCTGCAGGGCCACCAGGGCTTGAAAGAGTTTGTCACATTGGAGGCCGATGAGGGTGGCAGGCAATGAGGAGCCTGGGCGCGCGGGCTGGAGCAGTACGGCAAGGTCGTCTGTGCGCTTCTTGACAGCGGTGAACTTGCGGATGGAGTTGACCATCATGTCGTCCATGAGAGAGGCGAAGACGGTGTCGGCGAGGGCTACGATGCCTGCGGTCGCCAGCACCGTCTGGTAACACTGCGCGGTGTGGGGCCGCAGGCCGGCGCCTTTGATGATTTGGCACAGCCGACTGCCGCTCGCGTCCATTGCCTCCATAGGTGCTGGTGGCTTCTGGTCACTTGGTCTTGGATTGGAGTGAGCAGTGTTGCGCAGAGACTTGGGAGTAGATGGATTGGAGTGGTGGGGCGCCTTTATTATATGAGAGTCCAAACTCTGTTGCATTCACATCGTGCTGGCTCTATTCTGCTTCTCCAATTAATTCCCTCTGCATGTAATTGAGGATGCATCATTGACCGTTCAACGTCTCGGGAACCGCTACCCTCTCCCTCCTTGGCATTCAAGCACCTATGGACCCGTCGACGACGAGGTGCCTATGGTGACTTTGTAAATTTCAAGATGATAGTGCCGTGCATGTGTGCATTCATAGGGGTGAGTGTATGCGCGTGTATATGAGCGCTTGTGTCTGTACTGTGTAAAAAAATGTAAATGCGTGTCAAAAAGAGACTAGTCAGTATACTCAATATTGTGCACCCCGGAGAGGAAAACGATAGAACTAGTACGTATTTATTTACGGTGCAGATTCACTCATTTTGCTCCATATGTACTCCGTCTCGGTGTAGTCTAGTCACTTGTTGAAATATCTAGAAGGGCAAATACTCCTTTCTGGTTTACAGGGCTATACTAGCAAGTAGTTGTACATACTAGTACAATAGTGGGCTCACATAGCAATTTTGTCTCATGCAAGAGCCTGGCTATATGCGTGCTCCAATGTTCGCAACTGCAACGTTCGGTTTGCGCTTGGCTCTTCGCCTCTTCGAGAAGACGAACAATGATGTTACTACTACTGCTTCTACAGTATCGAATTCACTGCCGCATGTCCGTCCACCGCGAGCGGGACGGATAGCTTGTTGTAGAAGTACTACTAAGAAAAAGCCTGTCCTCGTTTGCGAGCAACCGCGCACATGGGTGAGGGAGAAGGCGTGTAGTAAAATCAAGCTTCTCCTCGTTGTATGAGTTGACGCGACACATCATAGCACTGGCCCCACATGCTTGCGTCTAAACTTGGCTGAAAGACCCGCGGTGTACAATATATTTGCTGCAACCTCTAACATTTACCCACCACAAATTAAAATATATGTGGCCGTATGCATCGTTCTGATGCAGAGGCCGGGGAGTCCCCCCTTTTCGAAAAAAACAAATTAAAATATATATTCCTGTCTTGACCAGATGAGCGTGCAAACTACAATCACCAGGGTGTCAGGTAGGGCTAGAAGACTATTTTAATTTTTTTTTAAAACTTCGAGACGGCCACATAGCATGGAGCCGACCCCAACGATTTTAAGCTTACAGGCACGGTACATGCTATCCTAGACTACTCTACACATGAAACTGCCACACGAGCGTCCGGGCTGCGCTTGGCTCTTCGCCTCTTCGGGAAGTCGAACAATGATGGAGTACTACTGCACTGGAGGAGTACTACAGTACGCTTCTGGCCATCTGACACCGATTGAACTGCTGCATGTCCACCGCGTGCGGGAGGGAGAGCGTGTAGCGAAAGCTTCTCCTAGTCTTGCCAGCCACCACGCTCATGGGCGAGGGAGGGACGCTCCTTCCTTTGCGTGTATGACAGGTGGGCCCGACAGGTGTGTGGCCAACCTGTCATACAGCCAAAGGCAAGTGCAGTTAAGTCCGCGAGGGAGAGGATAATCAAACTTCTCGTTGATGTACGAGTTGACGCGACACATCAAAGCGCTGCACTCGATATATTTCAATAATTTGCGTTTACCGATGCATTAATTACAACGCATGCATGCATGCATGCCGCGACTCTCCTTTTGATACTTGCATGTGTTGATTTAATGCACCTTGAAGTAGTATAAAATATGTGACGGCAAAGCTTTGTAATACCCCGGCCCAAGTCGAGAGATGGTTGTGCACGAGGAGGGTGAGATCATGCAGACCGAATAGGACCCGACGATGGAGCTCTCTAAGGTCTCGATGGACCTCACCGTGCTCCACTGCCCCTTGTGCCTCTGCCCCTTGACGCCTCCAGTGTATGAGGTTTGAATACACCTCGTTCGTTCGGCTGATTGAGCAAGGTGCAGGTTTCTTGATTGATGTGCTGTTCGATTGATTTTTGCAGTGCAAGGGAGGGCACCTGGCCTGCGCGGACTGCCGCATCGAGCGCCTCGGGAACCAGCGGCAGTGCCAGAAGTGCGAGCGCGGCGGTGGCTTCGATGTGCGGAACACAGCGGTGGACTCCGTCCTTTCGTCGATGAGGGTGGAGTGCCCGCACGAAGGCTGTGGGCTCTACGTCACTTACCACAAGCTCGCCGATCACCGGAGCGTGTGTCCGCTCGCGCCCTGCAAATGCCCCATGCCCGTCTGCGGCTACGAAGGCCCGCCGCCGGCGCTCTACCACCACATCAGCACCACACATCCCATGCCCGTGCACAGGATCCAGTACGGCAAGGTGCTCCAGCTGCAAGTGCCACTGTCGGAGCCACGGCTCTTGCTGTTCGCGGAGGAGGACCGCCGCACGTTTTTCTTGGTCGGTGGCGTGCTCGACATCGGCGCGCCTATCGCCGTGTCGGTCGTCTGCATCAGAGCGGGGGCGTCCCCACTGCCGCACTACGTGGCCAAGCTGTGGGCGAACGGCCCGCCGGGGGAGCCCAAAGGCACGACCGACGCCGTCAAGGTGGAAATGGAGGTGACAAGTAGCAAGGATCCCGGCGACGTCGACGTGCAGGAGCTGACCTTCTTGACAGTTCCGCCCAAGCTGCTGGCCGGGGCTAAGCTTGTGTCCCTCCACATTCAGATTGACAAGCTCACGTCCTAAATGTTTCTACAATGCCTTCTGTTTATCTTAGTAATATGCTAATATAGGGATTACCTTGGTCTACTTTAGCTTAAGAAATGGTGGGTTTTGGTGGCGATGCAGCAATTACTTCGACATCAGATAGTATTTTCAACAGTCGAACGGATATTTTGTGTCTGTTGGATATAAAGTTCCTTTGGGTAAGAAGTACTACTTGTCATCAAAATGCATAAAAGGAGATGTATGTAGACGTATTTTAGTTCTAGATATGTCCCTTTTTATCCATTTTGATGACAAGCACTCCCTCCGTTCCACAATACATGCCTTCCATTTGTCAAAATATAGATGTATCTAGACATGTTTTAGTATATAGGTACATCCATGATAGAGCCAATCGGATGGTTGAGAACACTACAATTCGTAGCTACAGATGCGTGTGTGACTCCCAGATGCAGAGGCCGGGGGTCATCATCCTCCTTTTCGAGAAAAAACAGACGCGTGTGTGAGAGCTCGCCACGCGGCTATTCCTGTCGAACGCCCATTAACCGTAAGATATGTATACGACGGTGCCAGTTATTGCACGTACACAGCAGTACTCCCTCCTTTCCGGTTTATAGGGCTTAATTCAAAAATCTCACCAACCAAGATGGTGAGTGGTGGAATATTTTTTGTAGTTTGCAAAAGCACCTAATTAATGCTCTTGTTTTTCTCAAAAAATTATGTTTATCAATGCATTAATTGCAATGCATGCATGCATAAGTCATGCATTTGTCAATTTCTTAATACTTGCATGCAATGATTTAATGCACCTTGGAATCTGAACATGTGTTGGGGAACAACCAATTGAGCCTTATAAAATGGAAAAACTAAAATTTTGAGATAAGCCCTATAAAACCGGAAAGGAGGGAGTAGAAAAAGAAGTACTCCATCCGGGAATAGTGCCGCACTTCGAAACTAGAACCGTCAATAAATTTTGAGCTTGCGTCTCGTCACATTCCAAATTACTCCACGCTATATTGAATTGCAAACCTGTTCACACCGATCACAACCTAAACGGTTTCCCACTTAGGAGTGTATTAGTACTCGGTTATAAATACTAGTATGCCAAGATGACTGCACATTCCTCCTCAACTCCTCATCCACAAAAACAAACAAGTCATTCAGCATCCTTCCCTTGCGTCTGCCATGGCCAGCGTGAGTTCTGGGTCGAGAGATTGCCACCAGGGAGAGGCGAGCATGGAAGCGGAAGCACGAGAGATGTCCCGCCTCGTTGCGAGAGCAGCCGACATGTCCCGCCGCGCGGAAGTAGCAGCACAGAGGTCCCGCCGCGCCGCTGAAGCAGCACGGAGGTCCCGCCGCGCCGTCGATGCAGCAGACTGGTCCGGCCGCGCCGCGGAAGCAGCAGAGATGTCCCGCCGCGCCACGAATGCAGCAGAGATGTCCCGCCGCGCCGCGGCGGCCTGGGAAAATTTCTCGCGGGCAGGCGACGACTGTTACAGGCGCATGCATGCGATCGTCCATAGCCAGATGGATCAGATCTCCGGCTGGGCGAGGTTGCAGGACGACATGAAAGCCTCGTTTGAACAGGCTACCGGCGTCATCCGGCAACTAAGGGAGGGCAATGAGAGGCTCCGGGCCGAGCGCGACCTGCTGAGGGAGAAGATCGTCCGAAGTGCAGACCAGCAGGAGGAGACCAGTGCCTTGTTGAAGAGGACCGGCGTCATCGTCAAGAAACTTATGGACGAGAATGACATGCTCCGCAACGAGCGCCAAAGGCTGGTGGAGGAATCCGTGGATGTTCTCAAGCAGCGTCTTGAGGACACGAAAGAGCTCATCGCCGCTCGCCGCGGAGACTAGTTCCCGCGGCCTGCAGCAACGCATCAAGAAAGTAGAGATCAGCGAGCCAGATCCTTGTCTTCCTTCTTCTTTTGCCCTTGTGTATTTCGGGCGTAGCCGCATGTGGCTTTTTTAATTATCTTTCTAATTATGTAAGACAATTAATCGTCCTTATCTTTCTGTGGAAGATCAATGTTGCGAGGCTGGAATGAAGAAAACTCTTGCTGTGGCGACCCTGGCGTTGCTGTTCTTCTAGTTGCTGCTGGGCTTCCTTCAGTTTCCTGGTTTCTTTTGATGTAATAATCGGTTTAGGATGTGGATTGTGTCGTCGGTTGTGAAATGTTGGGTTCTAGCGCGGATGTTTGGCCTTTGTTGGCCTCTTGGGATGTTGCGATTTCAATCTGGTAGCTTTTAGTCCTTCGTGTTAGGCTGGAGTTGTGCTGAACTTCTTGTGAATTGTGGTGGTTTTCAGTAATGAAAATCGGAAGGGGCAAGCCCTTCTTTGATCAAAAAAAATTAATCGTCCTTATATATTCATCAGTCTTGCTATAAGTCGCAGTAGATGCTATATAGGTCCGTCGGATCTTACATCAAGATCCGTGCTTTCAGATTTTCTTTTTTCTCTCTTAAATCTCAGTCGAGTGAGACATAGCCACGCCATTAAACAGAGGCTCGGGCGCCATTAATGGAGACCTTGGGAGAGAGGTGGACGGCAGATGGAGGTCAAAGGGCTCTCCTCCCGATAAGCACGCGCAGGGGTCTGATCGCACGCCTCTCGTACTCAAATAGCTACCCTGCACGGCGCCTCCTAGCTAATAAAAAATGGGGACGCGTGGCGGCACGTAAATGGTACTAGTAAGTAGAACGCCCACGGTTTCAATAATACTTGTGTTTCCGATTGTAACGTGACAGCACTTGTTCCAAAATGACTTTGTTGATTGTTAATGTGTGCGCCTTCGCAAATCGGACTGCAAATTTACCACAGCATGTTGGTGCCATGTCATGGCACCAAGCCAAGTTTCATTATTTTCATGCGTGTTTTGGATTTACAGGAATTAAAAAACTAAGTTTCTCAATGTTTCCAACCCAGCCACGACGCCCAGAATTTTGAATTTCATTCCCATTTCTTGCATGGAACCTAGAAATTTACCCGAGGACACACATGTGATTTTTCAACCAACTTTGGTGCACTGGAACATGTGCTTGTATTTCAAATTTGAATTATGCACACAAAGGTGACACGTTCCCTCCCAGAACCACGAGCCTTCTTGAGAGAAGCTCCGATTTGCAAGAAGCTTATACCAAAATTTGTTCCTATTCGGCCAATTTTTTTACCACGGCATGGTACTACCATGACATGACACCATGCCAAGTTTCATGATTTTAAAACCAAGTTTCTCAATGTTCTCGACCGAGCCACGATGCCCAGATGTTTGAATTTTATTCTCATTTTTTGCATGGGACCTACTCCCTCCTTCCATCTATATAGGGCCTAATGTGTTTTTCAAGACAGCCTTTGACTATTGACAAGATTAATAGCACATGAGATGTATACTATGAAAATTATATTATTGGAAGCTCCTTTGACATACAAATTTGAAGGTATGCTTTGTGTAAGTTGCATGTCATATATTATTGCTCTAACGTTTGGTCAAAGTTAGCCTCGAAAAACGCATTAGGACCTATATAGATGGAAGGAGGGAGTAGAAATTCACCCGAGGACACAAATGTGATTTTTCAACCAACTTTGGTGCACGGGAGCATGTGCTTGTAGTTCAAATTTGAATTATGCACATTAAATGACCAAAAACTCAATTAATGTGTAAATAAGGCCAAACGAAGCCGGAATAATTCCAAAATTTAACAGGGCACTCATGTAGTTCTATGTTGCCTTTGTAAATAAACTCAAGGGGGACAACGTATATCGTTTCGCACTCAAAGGTGGCACGTTCCCTCTCAGAACCACGAGCCTTCTTGAGAGAAGCTTCGGTTTGCAAGAAGCTTATACCAAAATCTGTTCCTATTCGGCCAATTTTTTTACCACAACATGGTAGTACCATGACATGACATCCATGCCAAGTTTCATGATTTTCAGACGTGTTTTGGATTTACAAGAATTTTAAAACCAAGTTTCTCAATGTTCTCGGCCGAGCCACGATGCCCAGATGTTTTAATTTTATTCTCATTTCTTGCATGGGACCTAGAAATTCACCCGAGGACACAAATGTGATTTTTCAACCAACTTTGGTGCACGAGAGCATGTGCTTGTAGTTCAAATTTGACTTATGCACATTAAATGACCAGAAACTCAATTAATGTATAAAAAACGACAAACGAACCCGGAATAATTCCAAAATTTAACAGGGCACTAATGTAGTTCTATGTTGCCTTTGTTAAGAAACTCAAGGGGGGGCAGCGTATATCGTTTCACACTCAAAGGTGGCACGTTCCCTCTTAGAACCACGAGCTTCCAAATCGGCCCAATTTTTTACCACAACATGTTAGTGCCATGACATGACACCATGCCAAGTTTCATGATTTCCAGGCGAGTTTTGGATTTACATGAATTTAAAATCAAAGTTTCTCGATGTTCTCGGCCGAGTCATGACGCCCAGATGTTTGAATTTCATTCTCATTTCTTCCATGGGACCTAGAAATTCAACCAAGGACACACATGTGATTTTTCAACCCACTTTGGTGCACCGGAGCATGTGCATGCAATTCATATTTAGATTATGCACATTAAAAGTCCAGAAACTCAATTAATGTATAAAAAGGCCAAATGAACCCGAAATAATTCCAAAATTTAACAGGGCACTCATATAGTTCTATGTTGCCTCTGTAAATAAAATCAGGGGGGAGGCAGCGTATATCGTTTCGCACACAAAGGTGACACGTTCCCTCTCGGAACCACGAGGCTTGTTGAGAGAATCTCCGGTTTTGCAAGAGGCTTATACCAAAACTTGTCCCAATTCAGCCAAAAATTATACGTATGAAAACAGGGTTTAGATTATCCCAAACATCTCGCTACCTAGACCAATAATGTACTATGATTTGAATTCAACATAAAATGGATACAAATATTTGAATTGGAGAGCGTATGGTACATGTAGTTCATAGTGAAATATGATTACTGCTATATGTATGTTTTTTGTTATCAAGATAATATTTAAATTATTGTATAACTTGACAACAATCGTATTCAAATAAGGAAAATTGATTCAAATTTAGTCCATATGGTAGACGACAATATATATGTTCACATGGTGGAGTAAAATGTTCATATATGATGGAAGATCAAAATGTACGACTACATCAATTATAAACCGCAAGGTCACCTAACGATATATTCGAATTCAACATAACGTGGATTCAAAAATTGAAATTCGAGATCATGGCATCTGTAATCATATAAAAAGGGACATTACTCTTTCTTTGGTGGGAATTGATTTGTTTTTTGTTGTTGTTGAGGGAAGTGCGAATCGATTTGGTACTGTGCAGGGTAATCTTGTTCTCCCGATTTTTTTACATTTTTCTTGTAGTTTTTTCAATGGCATCTATAGCAATATAGTAAAAGGGGACATGACTCTCTTGTGTCTTGTATGAATTGTTTTTTTACACGTTAAGTTTGTTCTGCCGAACAAGGAATCCGCACCTTGTTATCCCGAAATTTTCAAGCTCGAGTATCTTTTGTCTCACCTGCTTTGAAACTCCCGCTTCTTCAACCCGCGCCGCGCCTTGTTATCCCGAAATTTGGACGCGCGCGAGAACTCCCTCCTCATCCGAAATCGCTCCCGCAGCCCAGACACGCGAAATCCCCCTTCTACCCCTCAGCCGGAAATGAAGCTCCACGTCGCGGTGTCAAAACCGGTGGGGGTACGCTGGTAACTTACCCTACATTTCGGACAAGCGCGTCCCTAAGCTTGGCTCCCCCTCCCCCTTCGCCCCCCATTCGTACACCGAGGCCGCCAAAACCCGCGAAACCCCACGCTCCTCCGTCGGCCTCCCGACCGCCGCCCAGCCGGAGACTCTTCCCCGACTACGTCGTCCACCGCAACAGCTCGCCGTCCCTCATCCACCGCACCGGATGAGGATCCGTTGTCGATCTCGTCGTCCCGCCGGATCAGCCGCCCCGTCCTCCACCTCCAAGGAGCTGCCCCGACGTTCGCCTCGTCTATCGCGCCACCTCAATCCCCACAGCGCCGTCTTGACCTGCCCCACCGGAACCGCAGCACCCTCACCAATTCCTCCGATGAAGCCGAGGCCAACTCGGCGCCACCAAGGAGGTTCTGCACTCACCGCTGCATTTTATCTTTTATTCGATCTCACGGGGCTGCCGGTGCTCGATACCGAGCAGACATGGCGTGTCTCCATCGACGGCGCCGTCGCCGGCCACATCATCCACGGCGTCTCTCCCCCATGTCGTTGCTTCCTCGGCGGCGACTTCCACAACGGCACTAGCTGCAGCTGCTCCGGCTCTCGCTCGCGCTGCGGCTCTGTTCTTGCTGTCGGTCGCGCTGCTGCACTGCTCCTGCTTTCGTTCGTGCTGCTGCTCTGCTCTTGCTCTCGCTTGCGCTGCTGCTGCTGCACGACCTCCGGCAGCTACAGGAGTTGCTGCTTTAGCACTCGCTCGCGGTGCTACTGCACGACTTGCTCTCTGCTAGTGCGTTCCCTGCTCGAGCGTCTGCTGATTTAGATCACTGCTTCTCTGCTACTAGTGCTCGAACGCCCTAAACATCTATTGCAATGCTCTGTTACTAGTTCAATCAGTTTCGACAGTAAAATTCAGTTTCGACTGTGAAGTTCATTTTCTTCAGTTAAGTTCAGAGTGAACAGTACTTACAGCATCTGTCGGAGCGGCCGTGGCGCGGCTGATGCGTTTTACATCTAGCACTTTTTGGTGATGTATTTTACATCATCTATTGCAGATGATATTAGGGTCCCACTTCAGATTAACGTTGTCTGTCTTGTCATGCTTCAGCCTCGTCGCCGTACACCTTAGCGGAGCTGCTCCAACGACGGAACCGTCCATCACAGCGGAGCAGTACCCTCGGCGCCGTTTCCAGAGGCCTCGGATCTTCTTCCCCGCCTCCGACAGTCACACCAGCATCATCACCATCCTCCACGTCCAACCCAATGATGCTGAGGTCCACAAGGCTATGCCAAAGAGGTTGTACACTCGTCGCATCACTTTGTTTCTCCATTCCTCTGTTCTTCCAATTCATGTGAGCCAAACACCCAGGTTGACTGAAATCCTATGTTTCCAAATGCTCTGTTTTGCACGTGCATTCCTATCCTATTCCTGTGTTTTTCCTGTCCCTGCGTTTATAGAATCCTCCAATTCTAAGGAGCCCTTACAGATTTACTTCATTTTCAGATAGGCGTCAAAGAAAACTCTGTGTGTTATGTCCTGCTCCTGCCGTGCCGTCATCCACCCCACCTGAGGTGCACCATCGACAGAAGCGTTCACTGCAGCAGAGATCCCCCCTGCAGACTTCCTTTCGCCGCCTCAGATCATCTTCCCCGTTGCCGGCAGCCACGCCAACTGCATTACCATCATCGACTGAGCAGATGAACCTGAGGACTACACAGTTCCGGAAGAGAGGTCGCAGTCTTTCGTGTTTGCTTACGTTATACATCGGTTATTATTACCTGCTACTTTATCGTTCAATCTTGAGTTTTGAATTGCCCATGGGTCTCATATCGAGCCAGCAACGAATAGTATCTGTCTACTATCTGGTTCATCTGGGGTCTTCTATGTGGTTCATGTTGGGTGGGCAACAAACAATAGATGATCCATTGTCTATCTTTTTAAACTGAAGCTATAATCTACCTGCTATCATTAGTTTTGGATCCATCCACTCGTTTGCTACCATCAGTCTTGATTTTTGCATGCACCCCTTAGGCCTTACAAAATCTAACTATTTTTTTATTATGCATGTCAGATATTGTACACAATCGTACTGAACATGTAGAGAAAAAGAGAAGACCGTTGCGTGCGAATATAATGTCATGCAGACGCCGCTCCATGGTGGGCGAAGTGCCCCCCCTCCTGCATTTCCAGATTGTATTCCAGAGGAAGATAACTGTTCAGATGGAGATTCAGAAGGAGCCGACCACGCCTGTTTACCACCTGAGGTGTTTGCTCTAACCTGGCATGCTGATGTTGGTCATATCATGCATATGGCGCCTTGCATTGCTTACATTATACATCTTATATGTCATCAGCTTAGTTTAGATTTGCTTTGTGTGAATGCCACCTGTTTGGTTTCTATATCATACTCCCACCATTCCTAAATATTTGTCTTTTTAGAGATTTCAACAAGTGACTACATACGGAACAAAATGAGTGAATCTACACTCTAAAATATGTCTATATACATCCGTATGTGGTAGTCCATTTGAAATCTCTAAAAAGACAAATATTTAGGAACGGAGGGAGTATATGGGAATTATGCAATGCCATCTTCTTTAGCCAGGCATCATATACGTGAATCATGCAATGCCATCCTATTTAGCCAGTCATCGTATATGTGAATTGTATTGTGCCATATGTTTTCCATAATGTATTCCATTTGTCAACAATGTTTATACATTCATCTACTCTTCCTGTGCATCAGCCATTTGAGTTGGTCATGGGAAAATCTGGAGTGAAAACAAGGTCTTCTGAGCAGTCAGTGCTACCCGTCGATGCAGATTTCTTGCTGGTTACAGATAGCTCCTCAGAGGAGGATTCAGAGAGAGATGACCAGTCCTATTCCCCCCCCGAGGTGCATAACTTGGCTGGGTTATATTGCTCATATCATGCATATGGTGTCTTGCATTGCCATGCCATGTGCTTAGATTAGACATGCTTTGTGTGAATGCCTCCTGTTTGCTTTCTATATCAGATATGTGAATTATGCAATGCCATGTTTTTCAGCCAGTTATCATATATGTGAATTATGCACCGCCATGGAGCCAGGCATCATATATGTGAATTATCTCATGCCATCTTTTTTTCATTACGTATTCCATTTGTCGACAATCTGTGTATATTGAACTACTCTTCATGTGTATTAGCCATTTGAGCCGGTTATGGAAAAATCTGGAGTGAAAACAAGGTCTTCAGAGCAGGCAATGGTACCTGTTGAAGCATATATCTCGATGGTTACAGGGAGCTCCTCAGAGGAGGATTCAGAGACAGATGACCAGTCCTATATCCCACCTGAGGTGTATGCTCTAAGTTGCAATGTTTATATTTCTCATATGATGCATATGGTGTCTTGCATTGCTTAGTTTAGACATCATATGCACAATATTGAATTCTATCTGCTTAGTTTAGAGATCATACATGCGAGTGCCAGCTGCTTAGTATATGAATCAATTATGTCAATTATATCATGCCATCCTGTATACTTAGACAACATGTATGTGAATTATTTCATCCCAACCTATTTTAGAAAGACATCATATAGTTTTGTCATGTCATCCTGTTTAGGTACTCATCATATGTTGAATTATGCCATTATATCCTGTTAAGTTATCCATCATATATCTGAAACTGTGTCATGCTATCCTGTTTAGTTAGGCATCATATATGTGAAATTGTGTCATGCTGTCCTGTTTGGTTAGACAACATATATGTGAATTACCACATCTGTCTATCATACAATGTCTGTACGTTCAATTTCTTTTCTTGTTTATCAGCCATTTGAATTGGAGGGGGTGATGGCAGTATCTAAGGGAGCAAAAACCCGTTCTTCACAAAAGACAGTGCTACCCGTCGATGCAGATAGAACCATGGTTGTACTGGCCCACAAACTAGCCCCACCACACATAATCGAGACTCTTCCAGATTGCACACTTACACCGTTGGGCAGAGAACCAGCTACAACCCATCTAACCGCAACCCCAGCGGATAGTAACCCACTTATAGTTGACAAAGCACCATGTCCACCACAGAGTACCCCCACACGAGCAGTTTGTAAAGCTACTGCAGTGCCCAAAGCACGAAGACCACCACAGCTAACCCAAACTCCACGTTTAAAGCAGAAGAGCAACTGTTCTCAGGTCAGATTCCGTAGCTATGGTCCATACTCCTTTGCTGTTGCATCACTGTATTTACTCATACCAACTACTTTCGAATTTGAAGGATCCAATTGAAACTCCAATGGCGCAACAGGTATGTTTTAAACCTATTTCTTTAACTGGATTGCTGTTCTAACTTCTTGCTCTATGTTGATTTCAGTTTAAGTTGTATAAACAGTTATGTTCTCATGTGATGCACATTACAAGTGCTGCCAATGCTGTGTAGTTTCTCACACTTATATTCTGTCTATGCTGTTGTGTCTTAAAAATATATGAGTTGAACTGTGTCTCTATCTTGATTAGGGAACATAAACTAGAATGATATGGACAATACAGTGACCATAGTACATAGATATATGTTTGTTTCATGCTGTTATCCTGTCCACCTTACTACTGAACCGGTTTACCAAAATGAGTTTCGTATACTACAAGCTAAACCTGTGATGTGTCTGCTTGTTTCTCTTGTAGTATGCAAACAGAATATTGGAGAAGAGCACCCCACTATGCAATGGTAGAGAAAGTAATGCAGATAAGGTTCAAGATAGTGAGACAACCCTGTTGGTCTCCAAGAAAGGTGATAAAAACGATCTTGTAGACAGTGAGAAAACCCCACAGTCCTGCGTTGATGTAGTGTTCGAGTTACTGGCCAGTACCGCTGGCACAAGCTCTTCGAACTCGCTGCCTGAATCACTTCGGCTTCTTCAGTCTCAGCTACAAGCTGAAAGGCATCAGTCAGCTGTGCTGCGGCAAGAAGCCGAAGGACTGAGGAAGTCCCTGCAGAATTCAGATGCGTACTTTCTTGTGCAACAGCAAGCGCTGGAGGATTTAAGCGCCAAACAAGAGAAAGTTAATAAGCTTGCTAAGCATCTTGCCAGCATTATGGGTACCCAGGATATTGTTTCTTGAACTCTTCTGAAGTGGTTTCAGTTCTGGACTTGTTTTGCTGCGGCGTTTATATGCTGCTTTGTTCCCTATATTTGCACTGGTGGCGAACTTTGATGCCCAGTGAATGTAATATGTGTAATAGCCGTGATAGCCTAGCATAAGTTGCTTGCTTATTTATTTCCTTGTTGTCTTGTTTATTTGTTTGCTTGTAGTCAGTGCAGTTCTTTTTCCGCGGTTTGCTAGTGGCTGCAATAACCTATTTTTTAAAACTAGGCCACAATAACCATGGGCTAATATTTACTGTAGTGACACTGGGCCTCCTACGGGCCGTAGAAACAGTGGGCCTTCTACGGGCCGTAGAAACAGTAGGCCTTCTACGGGCCGTAGAAACAATAGGCCTTCTACGGGCCGTAGAAACAATGGGCCTTCCACGGGCCGTAGAAACAATGGGCCTTCTATGGGCCGTATCATCAATGGGCCTTATATGGGCCGTATGATCGATTGGCCAAACATGGGCCAATAACAGGCCGCATTATGGCTGTAAACGGGCTAGAGTTGGAATCGTCCGTTCATGGGCCGACCATAACGGGCCATCATTAATAGGCCATATTTGATGACGCTATGAAAACGGCCCAACGTATTAACGGACCACAAACGGGCCAACTGTAACCACGGGCTGAATTTGGCCCACAAGCAGAAAATGACAGTAACGGGCCGTAAGTAAACGAATGCTGGAAATGAGCCCAAGAATAAATGGGCTCTGAGAAGGCCGAAAGATAACATGGGCTCGAAACGGCCCAACGGAATAACGGGCTGTTAATGGGTATAAAGTGATACACTGTTCATTATGGGCCAGTTTCACCACGGGCCGTTAATGGGTGTAAAGTGATACACTGTTCATTACGGGCCGGTTTTACCACGGGCCATTAATAGGCCAAGAGTTACATAGGGCCTCATATGGGCCGAAAGACGTCATGGGCCATACATGGGCCAGAAGTGAAAACGGGCTGGAATCATATTGGATGGCCCAGATGACGCTACTGGGCCTAATTCGGATAGGGCGTAACGGGCCTTGGGTTAGCGGGCTGTAAATGGGCTATATGCGAACAGGCCGTTAACAGGCTTTCCATGGGCCGGCCCGCCACCTTTTGACCAAGTCAAACGGGCCGGCCTTTTCACAGGAATGGGCCTCTGTTGGGCCGTGCCACGTGTCGACGTATCATAGGCGCCTTCTGTCCAATGAGTGGATGACATCTGTCCCAACGATGAGCCGACACGTGTTTCCTCCAGCCAATGATGATTTTACATGTGGAAAATCCCCATTGGTCGGGGCTGTTAACGGGTTATCGGATCCAAAACCCGACCCGATAGCTTAACGGCGTTGCCTTACGGTGGATGCCACGTGTCGGTCACCCTTGACGAAAGCACTTCTGTGACGCGCGATTTATCGTCCTGGAAGTGCACACTTCCGTGATGATAATTTTGGTAATGTCATGGAACACTTCTACGACAACACATGTATGACTATCTTGATTCTGTCATAAAATCATCATGGATGTACATGCATGACAAAAAACGCGACCTACTGTGACAAACACGTATCATCACGGAAGTGTATTTTTTTTGTAGTGGTGGTTGATAGAACTTGAGGGAATATTTGTTCTGCCTTTAGCTCCTTATTGGGTTCGACACTCTTATTTATCTAAGAAGGCTACAAATGATCCCCTATACTTGTGGGTTATCACTCGGGAATTGTCGTCTCCATCCCTTGCATATTATAGTTCATCACGAAGCCTTTATAGCTTGGTGGCAGTGACTGAAGAACTCTGTCAATGACACTATCATCAGGAAGATTAACTCCCAGCTGAGTCAAGTGGTTATGGTACCCAGACATTCTGAGTATGTGTTCACTGACAGAAATGTTCTCCTCCATCTTGCAGCTATAGAACTTGTTGGAGACTTCATATGACTCAACTCGGGCATTTGCTTGAAATATTAACTTCAACTCCTGGAACATCTCATATGCTCCAGGATGTTCAAAACATCTTTGAAGTCCCGATTCTAAGCCGTAAAGCATGGCACACTGAACTATCGAGTAGTCATCAGCTTTGCTCTGCCAGACATTCATAACGTCCAGAGCTGCTCCTACAGCGGGTCTTGCACCTAGCGGTGCTTCCGGGACGTAATTCTTTTGTGCAGCAATGAGGATAATCCTCAAGTTACGGACCCAGTCCGTGTAGTTGCTACCATCATCTTTCAACTTAGCTTTCTCTCGGAACACATTAAAATTCAAGGGAATGGTAGCACGGGCCATTGATCTACAACAATATAGATATGCAAAAACTATCAGGTACTAATTTCATGATAAATTAAAGTTCAATTAATCATATTACAAAAGAACTCCCACTTAGATAGACATCCCTCTAGTCAGCTAAATAATCACGTGATCCATATCAACTAAACCATGTCCGATCATCATGTAAGATGGAGTAGTTTTCAATGGTGAACATCTCTATGTTGATCATATCTACTATATGATTCCCGTTCGACCTTTCGGTCTCAGTGTTCCGAGGCCATATCTGCATATGCTAGGCTCATCAAGTTTAACCCGAGTATTCTGCACGTGCAAAACTGGCTTGCACCCGTTGTATGTGAACGTAGAGCTTATCACACCCGATCATCATGTGGTGTCTCGGCACGACGAACTGTAGCAACGGTGCATACTCAGGGAGAACACTTATACCTTGAAATTTAGTGGGGGATCATCTTATAATGCTACCGTCGTACTAAGAAAAATAATATGCATAAAAGATAAACATCACATGCAATCAAAATATGTGACATGATATGGCCATCATCATCTTGTGCCTTTGATCTCCATCTCCAAAGCACTGTCATGATCTCCATCGTCATTGGCTTGACACCTTGATCTCCATCGTAGCGTCGTTATCGTCTCGCCAACTATTGCTTCTACGACTATCGCTACCGCATAGAGATAAAGTAAAGCAATTACATGGCGATTGCATTTCATACAATAAAGCGACAACCATAAGGCTCCTTCCAGTTGCCGATAACTTCTACAAAACATGATCATCTCATACAACAATTTATATCTCATCACGTCTTGACCATATCACATCACAACATGCCCTACAAAAACAAGTTAGACGTCCTCTACTTTGTTGTTGCAAGTTTTACGTGGCTGCTACGGCCTTCTAGCAAGAACCGTTCTTACCTACGCATCGAAACCACAACGATTTTTTGTCAAGTGTGCTGTTTTAACCTTCAACAAGGACCGGCCATAGTCAAACTCAATTCAACTAAAGTTGGAGAAACAGACACCCGCCAGCCACCTGTGTGCGAAGCACGTCGGTAGAACCGGTCTCATGAACATGGTCATGTAATGTTGGTCCGGGCTGCTTCATCCAACAATACCGCCGAATCAAAGTAAGACGCTGGTGGTAAGCAGTATGACTATTATCGCCCACCACTCATTGTGCTCTACTTGTGCATATCATCTACACATAGACCTGACTCAGATGCCACTGTTGGGGAACATAGCATGCAATTTCAAAAAAAAAATCCTACGATCACGCAAGATCTATCTAGGAGATGCATAGCAACGAGAGGGGAGAGTGTGTCCACCTACCCTCGTAGACCGAAAGCGGAAGCGTTAGGTTAACGCGGTTGATGTAGTCAAACGTCTTCACGATCCAACAGATCCAAGTACCGAACGTACAGCACCTCCATGTTAAGCACACGTTCAGCTCGATGAAGTCCCTCGAACTCTTGATCCAGCAGAGGGTCGAGGGAGAGTTCTGACAGCACGACGGCATGGTGACGGTGTTGGTGATGTGATCCGCGCAGGCTCTTCGCCTGAGCACTATGACGCTATGACCGGATGAGAAACTGTGGAGGGGGGCACCACACATGGCTAAGAGAAACAATTGATGTGCCTTTGGGGTGCCCCCGCCCCCGTATATAAAGGAGGGAGGGAGGAGGTGGCCGGCCAAGGGAGGCGCGCCAAGGGGGGGAGTCCTACTAGGACTCCACTCCTAGTAGGATTCTGCCCCCTTCCTTCAAACAGAGAGGGGAGAGGGGAAGGAGGGGAGAGGGAGAAGGAAAGGGGGGCGCCCCTACCCCTTGTCTACTTCAGATTGGGCAGGGGGAGGCACGCGCCACCTCTTGTGTCCCTTCTCCTCTCTCCACTATGGCCCATGAGGCCCATTAACTTTCTCGGGGGGTTCCGGTAACCTCCCGGTAATCCAAAAAATCCCCGAACTTCTTCGGAACCATTCCGGTGTCCGTATATAACCTTCCAATATATCAATCTTTACCTCTCGACCATTTCAAGACTCCTTGTCATGTCCGTGATCTCATCCGGGACTCCGAACAAACTTCAGTCACCAAAACACATAACTCATAATACAAATCATCATCGAACGTTAAGCGTGCAGTCCCTACGGGTTCGAGAACTATGTAGACCTGACCGAGACACATCTCCGGTCAATAACCAATGGCGGAACCTGGATGCTCATATTGGTTCGTACATATTCTACGAAGATCTTTATTGGTCAAACCGCATAAAACCATACATCATTCCTTTTGTCATCGGTATGTTACTTGCCCGAGATTCGATCGTCGGTATCATCATACCTAGTTCAATCTTGTTACCGGCAAGTCTCTTTACTCGTTTCGTAATGCATCATCCCGCAACTAACTCATTAGTCACATTGCTTGCAAGGCTTATAGTGATGTGCATTACCGAGAGGGCCCAGAGATACCTCTCTGATACACGGAGTGACAAATCCTAATCTTGATCTATGCCAACTCAACAAATACCTTCGGAGACACCTGTAGAGCATCTTTATAATCACCCAGTTACGTTGTGACGTTTGATAGCACATAAGGTGTTCCTTTGATATTCGGGAGTTGCATAATCTCATGGTCAAAGGAATATGTATAAGTCATGAAGAAAGCAATAGCAATAAAACTAAATGATCATAATGCTAAGCTAACGGATGGGTCTTGTCCATCACATCATTCTCTAATGATGTGACCCCGTTCATCATATGACAACACATGTCTATGGTCAGGAAACATAACCATCTTTGATTAACGAGCTAGTCAAGTAGAGGCATACTAGGGACACTCAGTTTCGTCTATGTATTCACACATGTACTAAGTTTCCGGTTGATACAATTCTAGCATGAATAATAAACATTTATCATGATATAAGGAAATATAAATAACAACTTTATTATTGCCTCTAGGGAATATTTCCTTCACAAAGAACAAATACTTGCAACCCGACGTGTTAAAGGGGTTGTTAATCCCTTTCTGGTAACGGTGCCAGAAATTGTTGAGTTGACGGGATAAGAAAATAATAGATTGGATAAATAGATCGCGAGTAAACGCAAAATAAAATAAAGTACAACAAAGTATTTTTGGGTTTTTGGAAATATAGATCTAAAAATAAAAGCAAATAAAAAATAGATCTCAAAGGCAAATATTATAAAGAAAAGACCCGGGTGTCAGTGTCAAAACCGGCGGATCTCAGGTAGGGAGTCCTGAACTGTGCATCTAAGGTCGATGGTAAGAGGAGACGGGGGACACGATGTTTACCCAGGTTCGGGCCCTCTTGATGGAGGTAATACCCTACTTCCTGCTTGATTGATCTTGATGAATACGAGGATTACAAGAGTTGATCTACCATGAGATCGTAATGGCTAAACCCTAGATGTCTAGCCTGTATGATTGTGATTGCGTCTACGGACTAAACCCTCCGGTTTATATAGACACCGGAGGGGCTTAGGGTTGTACATAGTTGGTTAATTTACAGAGGAAGGAATCTTCATATCCGAACGCCAAGATTTCCATCCACGCAAAGGAGAGTCCCATCCGGACACGAGAGTGTCGTCTTCTATCTTGTATCTTCATGGCCCATTAGTCCGGCCTATGTCACATAGGTCGGATGCCCGGGGACCCCTTAATCCAGGACTCCCTCAGTAGCCCCCAAACCAGACTTCAATGACGATGTGTCGGTGCGATGATAGTCTTCAGCATTGCAAGGCGGGTTCTTCCTCCGAATACTTGAAAGTGTCTGATCCGAAGAGTTATATTCAGCTTTCCATTTAATGTCGTACTCATCGGCTTCTGCGCCTCCATTGCTTCGGCTTCCACGTGTTGAGCGAACACGAAAGGTGAGAGTATTTTTGCGCATAACACCCTGGCCATGTAAGAAAGGTGTATATTTAAGTGGATTGGATCTCAGATGCCATCTCACACCAGGCGGAAAATCCTTAGAGCTTGCTAGGAGAAACCATTCCAGCATGGCTAGCGTTCCCAGTTATTCCTCCCGCCCCCATGGCTCCGAAAAAGGCGATTGGGAGAAATGTTCAGTATCCCATGACCAGCTGAGTAAGCTTCAAACGCAGGGATTCCTTCCCCCCGCGGATCTAGTCCCCGTACGGGCAGGATTAACCTCTTTTACAAGCGAAGCCCTGGCTGAAAATTTCCCTAATCCAACCAGGGGGAGTGAGTGTGCTTCATATCATTCTTAATAAGAGGCGTCGGGTTTCCAATCCACCCCTTCCTCTGAGGTCTTCTGGAGTACTATGGCCTCCAACTACACAACCTCACTCCAGCCTCCATCCTGCATATCGCAGGTTTTGTCGCTCTTTGCGAGCTATTCCTGGGCTGCGAGGCCCACTTTGCTTTATGGAGGAAACTTTTCTGCCTCGTCCCTCGTACCCAAAAGGGATCCGTATTCGAGGTGGGCAGCGCCGAGATATGGCGCATAGCCGGGACCGGATACTTGTCCGGCACGCCAAAGAAGGCATCCGAAGAGTGGCCCCCGGAGTGGTTTTATATTGAAGATGTCGCTCTCCCCGGTCCAGTCCGAATGGGCCTTCCCGAATTTTCCAGTGCTCTGTTGAGGAAACGCCATAGTTGGCATCCTCGGAGCCTCAAGGAGGAAGACAGCACAGAAGTCCAACAATTAATGGGCATGATAAGGACACTTGCCCAGTCCGGAGTATCAATAATCGAGGTAATGGCAACTTACATAGTGCGAGGTGTTCAGCCACTCCAATTCAGGGGGCTCCCTATGTGGCACTACAATGGGGAAGATGACGCCTCACGCTGCGGACGAAAGGGTCCAGATTCCCTCACCGCCCTGGCCGCAATATTGGCCGATCTGTATAAAGGGGAGAAAGAGGAGTTCACTCGTCTTACGCGCCGAGAGGGATTTTCCATGTACAATCCTCCTAGCTGGGTGAGTTTTAATCCCACCACTTTATTCAATCCTTTCCCCGAGTCATGTTTAACCGACATTAAACCGTCAGTCAAATAGGAATGGCGGAGGGCTGTCGCGGGGATCCATAGCCCCGCTCCACAGCCGGAGGACCATAACCGGGACCTCGATCCCGGATTCGAAGAAGATCCGGACATATTCATAGAGCTCAAGGAGGGAGTCTTCTACCAGGCGAGCTATGATGGCACAAAGGTGGCCATCACGGCCGATTATCCTGGCCTCCTTCCTGCCTCATATGTAAGTAATCAGGAGACATCTTCTCCGAAAGAGCTTCCTCATTATGCCTCACCCATCGCACTGTCTCGTGCTCCAAAGGGGAGGCGCTCGGCACGCCACACTGCACCAGAGGCGTCTCATAAGAGAGCGGTGACCACGCCGACTGGGTCGAAGAGGAAGGCAAATGACAACACGGCCGAGCCCTCATCAAAGAGGTATGGCTTTAAATATGCCCCCTGGTAGTCACATTGAACTGTGACATTATCCGCTGTGTTTTATCAGGAAGAGTGTTCGCTGGACTATGTCCGGGGATCCTGCCGGCCGCGCCTCCACCAGTCAGGTTCTAAACCCTGCCTTTAGGGCAGGGGCTGACATGGGAATGACGCCGGATTGTGCTCCTTCAAAGGATTCGGATGATGTATCCGTCACGAACTCTGAAGTAGAGAGCGCCATGAATCATCGGCGCCGGAGGGCCGCTCTTCACGACCCGACTTTACAAAAGAGGCATTCAATGCCTTCAGCTCGGCTGATGCATACATCCAAGCTGCTCGAGATGGGCTTGCCAGAGCCACGGACCAGTATTTGGAAGATATGCGGGTAAGTACACATTGTACAGATCTGGTAATGATATACTAGTAGCCCCCGAGACTTGAAGTAGTTGATACAACTGATCTAAGGATCATTGTATAATCAGGCACTCACCAAGAAGAACACCCTGCTGTCTCAAGAGCTGGAAAAGTGTCGGATCCAGCTAGCTGCGGTTACCACCGAACAGGAGAAATCCAAGGAGGCACTGCCTGGTAATGTTCCCCTCCATCCAGAAAAATATAATCATATACCAATAATGCTAATACTATTGTATTTCCCATGGCAGGATTGTTAGATCAACTGAAAGAGGAACTGGAGGCCGCGCAGGCGGGTAAACAACGGGTCGAAACGCAACTGGCCGCTGGCGAACGTGTGTTGACACGGACCAGGGATGATAAGAACAAGCTGCAGGATTCCAACACCCTACTGGGCGAAGAGCTAAAAGACGTACGAGCCCAGCTAGCTGATGCCGTAAAGGAAATAGGAGTCTACGAGGCGGCATATTCAGTTGCTTTTGAACTTACCTCCGTGTAATTTAGCGAAAAAAATGAGCTGACAGATTTATGTCTGCAGGTATGTTGACTGGCCATCCCGAAGAGGAAGTGTCCGGATCTCAAGGCGATCTACTGCAAGAGTTTTCCCATGTGCACGAGCGAGCTCGGCAAGCAATGCGGAGCATTGCCAAGGCTTTGTGGCCATCTGCCTCCCCTCCAGGAAGTATGGAGGAGCTTGTAAAGCTATTCCAAGGAGCTCGGTGGCACTTTCGATTATGGAAGATATCGGCCTGCCGAGAAGGTGCGCGGGAGGCCTGGGCCATGGTAAAAACACGGTACACCAAGCTTGATCCGAATCATATGGCCCGGGTCGCACCTCGGGGGTCAGATGGACAATAAATTCCAGTTAGTTTGGTATATGACCAAGTAAAGATAGCCGCCAAGTTTTCCCAACAGGATTGTAAGCTAGACAACATGTTAGACGGCATAGAGGAAGAAGTTTTTGAGTCCAAGTGACTATGTACTTCATTGACAAATTTGTCCCTAACCGGATTGTAAAACGATTGTCATGGCAGACCTTTTTGCTTCGACCTCTGGACCCGAAGGTGCAGGGTGTTTCCGAATACCGGAGCGGCAATATAGACCGGGGTATGAGTGGAAACCAGGTGTAGGGGTCATAGTTGCTTGAACAGACAAGTTGTATCCGGGTAGCTATGTTATATTACTTGTGGATTGTTAGAAACATCTTCCAGGGAGAATAGTTCCGTTAAGGGTTCCTTTCCCTGGGTGAACATGCGTTAATATGCGTGTCCAAACTGTGACTGAAAAATCGTAGTATACGTAACATCTGGGGGTTCACATTGTAATTAGGGTATAACGTCTTTAGTCCGCTGACCGAATATTCCCTTAAGAATGCTAGTTTTCGGCTTCACCTAGTCTGAGGTACAGGTCCAGATGACCCGGCTGTAACAATCGCAGAGGTGCTCCCTTTATGACCTAGCCAAACAAACGGGAACGTAGGGCATAAGCACAGGAGCTAGGCAACCCAGATTGACCAAAACTTAAGTCATAACGGTGCATATAATGGCGAAGAAAAGGTACATATGAGGAAAGGACACATATGTGGTGAGCTTGATGCTCATAAAATAATAATAAGCTTCTGTAAAAGAAGCCCCTAGGTATTATGGGCGTATACATTTAATGATGTGTACGTCATAGGTGTGCGGTTTGGCCGCACAAGAGCTATAGAGCTAGAGAAAAAGTTAGAGAGGAAAAAATGGAAACAAAGGGAGAAGAAGACGAACAAAGAGTCCAGCTCTAGGCGTAGAATCTTCGGAGTCTGGCAGCATTCCACGGGTTCGACTCTAAGCGATTGTCCGATGCATCACGCAGGCGATACGCTCCTCCAGCGAGAACTTCATCTATGATGAAGGGACCCTCCCACTTGGGCTTGAGTTTGTCCTTTTTCTTTTCTGGCAAGCGTAGAACGAGTTCACCAACATTATAAGTCTTGGCCCGCACTTCTCTGCTTTGGTATCCGCTAGCCTGTTGTTGATAGAATGCAGAATGGGCTTTTGCAACATCGCGCTCCTCCTCCAGGGCATCTAGACTGTCCTGCCGATCAAGCTCGGCCTCTCTCTTTCTTCATACATGCGCACTCGAGGTGAGTCATGAATAATGTCGCAGGGCAAAACAGCCTCTGAGCCGTACACCATGAAGAATGGTGTGTATCCGGTAGTGCGATTGGGTGTGGTCCACAGCCCCCAGAGTTCGGAGTCGAGCTCCTAAACCCAGTGCTTGTCTAATTCTTTCAAAGACCGCACTAGTCTAGGCTTGATGCTGCTCATGATAAGACCATTAGCTCGTTCGACTTGACCGTTTGTTTGTGAGTGATAGACGGAGGCGTATTTGAGCTTAATGTCCAGGTTAGCACACCAGGTTTTCACTTCATCGGCTGTGAAGTTGGAGCCGTTATCGGTGATGATGCTGTGTGGGACACCATAACGGTGCATGACACCGGATATAAAGTCTATCACTAGTCCGGCTTCGGCCGTTTAACTGGTTTGGCCTCTATCCACGTGTGAATTTATCTACCATGACCAGCAGATATTTTTTCTTATGGCTACCTCCTTTAAGGGGTCCGACCATTTCAAGCCCCCAGACCATGAAAGGCCAAGTAATGGGGATTGTGTGTAGAGTGGTAGGCGGCATATGGCTTTGATTGGCGAAAAGCTGGCATCCGACACAACGTTGGACAAGGTCATGCGCATCTGCTCGGGCCGTCGGCCAAAAGAAACCTGTACGGAAGGCTTTACTTACAAGGGCCCGAGCCGCGGTGTGGTGACTGCCGAGACCAGCATGGATTTCGGCCAGGAGCTACTGTCCCTCTTCTTCGGAGATAGTAGCGCTTTTCTTTAGCTCGCCGTCATGGACCTTGTAGGCTTTCGAGCGCCGGACGATGTAGCGAGCCTCATTCTGATCCTCAGGGAGCTCTCGCCTATTAAGGTAGGCCAAGAAGGGTTCAGTCCATGGGGCAATTACTACCATTATTAGATGGGCCGATGGTGTTATTTCGGTGGCTGAGCCCTCGATGATATCGGTATTGTGTTCGGAATCTGGGGGTATAATCGGATCCGGAATGGTGTTGCTGCTCTCACCCTGCCACACTACGGATGGCTTGAAGAGCCTTTCCAGAAAGATGTTAGGCAGGACGGGGTCACGCTTGGCGCCCATGCGAGCAAGGACATCCGCCGCTTGATTACTTTCTCGAGCCACATGATGAAACTCGAGTCCCTCGAACCGACCTGATATTTTGAGTATGGCGTTACGATAGGCCGCCATCTTCGGATCTTTGGCGTCGAAGTCTCCATTTATTTGGGATACTGCGAGATTTGAATCCCCGCGCACCTCCAGGCGTTGTATGCCCATGGAGGCAGCCATCCGAAGACCATGCAACAAGGCCACGTATTCGGCTGCTTGTTGGAGTCTGTGTATAATATTTGGAGTACGTACTGGACTATGTCTCCAGTGGGGGACGTTAAGACAACACCTGCTCCTAAGCCGGCCAGCATTTTAGAGCCATCGAAGTGCATGACCCAGTTGGAATATGTACCGTACTCTTTAGGGAGCTCGGCCCCAGTCCATTCGGCGATGAAGTCGGCCAATACTTGGGATTTAATGGCTCGGCGCGGTTTGTACGTTATGTCAAAGGGCAGGAGCTCAATGGCCCACTTGGCAATCCGACCCTTAGCGTCGCGGTTGTTTATTATGTCGTTGAGTGGTACTTCAGAAGCCACCGTGATCGAGCACTCTTGGAAGTAGTGTCGTAGCTTCCGGGATGCCATGAAGACCGCATATGCTATCTTTTGGTAATGAGGGCACCGGGATTTGCATGGGGTGAGGACAGTGGATACATAGTATACCGGTTTCTGAAGTGGGAATTTATGTCCGTCCTCCTCTCGCTCAATGACGAGCACCACGCTCACCATCTGGTGTGTTGCAGAGATGTATAATAACATCGGTTCACCGATGTTCGGCGTGGCCAGGATTGGGTTGCTCACTAAGAGAACCTTTATTTCTTCCAGTCCGGCCGTTGCCACATCCGTCCACTCGAAGTGGTCGGTGCGTTGGAGAAAGCGATAAAGTGGCAATGCTTTTTCTCCCAGTCTGGAGATAAAGCGGCTTAAAGCTGCCACGCATCCGGCTAGTTTTTGGACCTGTTTAAGGTCTATTGGTGTGGCCAATTGTGACAAAGCTTGGATTTTGGCTGGATTTGCCTCAATTCCTCTATTGGAAATGATGAAGCCCAGCAGTTTTCCAGCGGGAACACCGAAAACACACTTTTTCGGATTGAGCTTGATGTCATATGTACGGAGGTTGTCGAATGTGAGATGCAAGTTGTCTATTAATGACTCGGTGTGCCTAGTCTTGATGACAACATCATCCACATATGCTTCAACTGTCTTGCCGATTTGTTTCTCCAGGCATGTTTGAATCATGCGTTGGTAGGTGGCGCCAGCATTTTTAAGCCCAAAGGGCATAGTGTTGAAGCAGAAAGGCCCGTATGGGGTAATGAATGTCGTTGCGGCTTGATCGGACTCCTTCATTTTGATTTGATGGTATCCGGAGTATGCGTCGAGGAAACACAGTGAGTCGTGTCCTGCAGTAGCATCAACAATCTGATCGATGCGGGGGAGGGGGGAGGGATCCTTGGGGCAGGCCTTATTGAGGTCTTTGAAATCGATGCCCAGGCGCCAGGATTTATCCTTCTTTGGCACCATCACCAGGTTTGCTAGTCAGTCCGGGTGTTTTATTTCTCTGATGAATCCGACCTCGATTAACTTGGCTAGCTCCTCCCCCATAGCTTGTCGTTTGGGTTCGGAAAAGTGCCGCAGTGTTTGCTTGACCGGCTTATTTCCCTTCAATATATTGAGGTCGTGTTCGGCCAACCTACATGGGATTCCTGGCATATCAAAAGGGTGCCAGGCGAATATGTCCCAGTTCTCGCGCAGGAACGCTCGTAGTGCGGCGTCAACCGTTGGGTCTAGCTGTGCCCCGATGGAAGTTATCTTCTTGGGGTCCGACGGGTGGACTTGAAATTTGACTATTTCGTCTGTTGGTTTGAAAGAGGTGGATTTGGGCCGCTTATCAAGGATTACCTCATCCCTATCCACCGTGGAGCGTAGTACGATTAACTCTTCGGCCGCGAGGGCCTTGGGCAGTGCCTTGAGGGCCAGGGATGCGGTTTTGTTTTCGGTGCGGAGGGCTATGTCCGGATCACTGGCGAGAGTGATAATACCGTTGGGCCTGGGCATCTTGAGCTTCATATACCCGTAATGAGGTATAGCTTGAAAGCGTGTGAATGCATCTCGCCCCAATAGGGCGTGATATCCATTGTTGAAAGGGGCCACTTGGAAGGTTATCTCTTCGGACCGATAGTTCTCCAGCATGCCGAATACCACGTCAAGTGTAATTTTCCCCGCGCATCGCGCCTCCCGGCTGGGAATGATTCCTCGAAGGTCGTATTACTTTGCTCGATGCGGCTTCTGTCTATTTCCATTTTATTGAGTGTGTCCTCGTAGATGAGGTTTAGCCCGCTGCCGCCGTTCATGAGCACTTTAGTGAGCCGAAAGCCATCCACAATTGGATTGAGGACCAAGGCGGCTGGTGCCCGGACTGACCGGAATTTTGGTTCTTCACTGGCATTGAAGGTTATGGCCGTGTCGTTCCAGGGGTTTAATGCTGCGACTTGGCAGACTTCGGCGAGGTCGCGGAGTACCCTCTTGTGCCGATTGTTTGAAGCGAAAGTCTTGAGGACCATCAATATTCTGAGGTCGTCGTCCTCCAGGGGGCGTTGCTCTGAGGTGTTTTTGGTGAGGATATCCTCGCCAATCTTGGCCACTTGCCGGAGTATCCAACATGCTCTAAGGCTGTGGGTTGGTACGGTATCCGGCGTCGTGTGTATTTTGCATGGCCTATCGAGCCATCCCTCCAGAACGGTTCCGCGTCCCGTAGTGGGCTTAATTTTCTTCACTATGGGGTCGGGTGCCCCACGAGGGTGCATCCTTTTTGCTCGCCAGAGGGGTTGAGTGGAGACCGGTGGTTCCCAGCGAGCTGTCTGAGTTTTCCAGGCGCTTTCCATTGCGCAGTACTTCCGTACTATGGTTGCCAAGTTAGCGAAGTGTAATACGCGACGGCGGTTGATGGCGTTGAGGATTCCTTCGTCCGTGCAATTATTGCAGAATACTGAAATCGCGTCCTCGTCGTGGCAATCTTTAATCTTGTCTTTGACAAGGAGGAATCTGGCCCAAAAGTGATGGACTGTTTCCTGGGACTGCTGTCGTACGTACATGAGGTCGCATATATCTGGAGGGCCGGAAGTGTTTGGCGAATATTGCTTGTGGTGGGTGGGTGGCTTTAAATCTGAACCCTGACCCAATTTGGAGTCCGGAGTTTGAAAAACTTCTGAGCTTATTAGTTCGGGCTCCAGGATATCAAATGATTTTCCAGGCCCTACGCCTGATCCCAGGTTCGAAGGACTGGGAGTGTCGTTCCGCAGACAAGTATCCGACTTTTCGAGCTCGGAAATCCGAACATAGCTCGTCTTCAACATAGGGGAAGAGTTGTTGTTTTGCTCCTCCACGACCGCTATCTGATGGGTGATCGACGGAGATTTGATTTCTCCCTGATCGGGTTTGAGCCCAATCTGATCATAGTCTGTGGCGACCCTGTCAGGACCCCGATTCCAAGTCACACCGATCTAGCCTGTAACACCTCATATAACATTGCGGCCTCACGCACGGTACTCCCTCGGGTGTCGCCTTACCATGGCCCGGGACCGTTTGCGCCTTTTGGCTCACGTATATGATAATGTCGCTAGCATCCATATGACAGAGAACCCGGGCCGACATGGCTAGTCGTGAACCCAAAGCGGCACTAACGTATGGGGACAGGCATACATGAATCAACATCGAACGTGTCGGTCAACAGCGTGTGAATCCGGGCTGTAGCACTGGGCTAACAGGACTCCGGGAACCCGGGCTGTAGCAGGCTAGGCAGGACTCCGGATGTCACCGCGTGACATTTCCCCGAAGGGACAGACACAGGAACGATATGACTCACATGCCGGCCAGTCAAGTGTCCAGAGCAGTAGTGCTGGGCTAGCAGGACTCCGGTGAACCGGGCTGTAGCGGACTACTATGGCTCAAGGAGGCACTAGACTACATTTCCCCATAAGAGAGGCTGCTAAAGATAAACAACTAGATTGTCGGATCCCACACATACCGAGCATTTCAAACATACACACAATATGCTCGATATGTGCAAATACAACAAGGCATCACAACAAAACTCTACAACTCAAGTACTTTATTTAAAGGGCTCCGGAGAGCCTTACATAACTTGTTCATACAGATAGGGGTCACATGACCCGACACTCAAGTCATACAATCATACAAGCACATGCGGAAGCAAACTGTCTGGGTACAGACACTAGAAAGAAAGAAGGCTTGACGAAGCCTGTCTATCTACATAGGCCCTTCACAAGCCTAGATCACCACCTGGGTGGCGCATCACTCGTCGTCGTTGAGTTCTACGTAGAACCCGTCAGAAGGGGCGGTGTTGTCGTCTGAAAACAGTAATTGAAGCAACATGAGTACAAAGGTACTCAGCAAGTCTTACAACAGATCCTACTATACATGCTCATTCTCAAGGAGGTAGTGGGGTTATTGCAGCAAGCCAGCTTTGACTCTTGGCTAAGCTATCCTACGATACACCACTTTTGAAATAGTTTTCGCACACGAGTCCACTAATCACCATCTCAATACTCCACCGTGGATCCTCCCTCGTCATCCAACGAGAGGGCCATCCGCGGTACTCACACTTATCTTGAGGCTTTTAGTAGTATCCATTTACTTGTCTATGAACTGCATAAGCGACCAAGTAGTCCTTTACCGCGGACGCGGCTATTCGAATAGTTTCATACCCTGCAGGGGTGTACTTCGTCACACACGCTCTCACCACTTATCGTCGCTACACGACGTGTACTCGGCAACCTTCAAGCGGAAGCCCAACGTGGGTGTCAGCCACAACCTACCTAAACACTCGAGTCTCTAGTCCAGGTTTATCGCCTATTCAGGTTCCATCCGCAGGGAGTCCGGCCGAGGTTTCCACATATGGCCCCGAACGATGTGTGCAGGGTTCCCGGTCACCAAACGGGCGACTCGGTACACCGGGCCACGAGCCTACCGCATCACAGCCCACTCCTTGGTCAGCGCTGTCCACGGCCTCCAGCTTGCTACAAACACCAGAAACTACGTGCAACTCCTGGACAGAGGACAAGGGTGATTAAGAAGCCGAGGGGGTCCATTGGTTTCGGGCCCAATGTGTGGTAGTAGCTGAATCTTAAATCACGCATACAGATCTCAGTTCTTAGGGACGGTCTCAATGAAACAACCCACCATGTACTCCTACATGGCCTCCCATCGATACCTTTACCAAATCGTGTTCAACACTTCACTCTCTTTACCGACACACACACTTTCACTCTAGTTCATCACCCTGATGAGCCAGACCTGACACAACTCTAAGCATAGCAAGCATAGCATTGTAGGAACACAACATGGCTCAATCAACTCCTACACATGCTAGTGGGTTTCATCTAGTTACTGTGGCAATGACAGGTCATGCAAAGGAAAGTGGGTTCAACTACCGCAACACACAGCAGTTTGAATCGCGTTGTCTTAATGCAGTAAACGAGAGCAGAAGCGAGAAGATGGGTTTGTATCGAAATGATCAATGGGTTGCTTGCCTGACAGAGTGGTGGTGGGATACTGCCCTTCAGTTGGATACTCGTGAATATCCTCGGAGGCAGGACCTACCACAATGAACACATCGAAGCACAATCAACATCAAGCACGTGCAACAATATGATGCATGCATGGGACATGGCAAAATGGATGTATTGGGCTAATGCAACTAAGGCCAGAAGGGTTTGGACTAATTTGAATCAAAGATTCAAATTCCAAGTTCATAAATGGCCCATATTAGTGCTTTATCTTGTTCTGTATAAAACAGTAGGCTAACTTGCTTAATCATGCATGAAACCAGTACAGATGGATAGAATGGATTTTTCTGATCATTTTTCATATATAAATCTTTTCATTCTGAGCTATAGATTATTTTCTATGATTTTTTGAAGTTTGTGATAATTTCTGGAATTTCCAATATAAGAATAATTCCAGTAAATGCTTTACTGCGTCAGCCTGACGTCAGTGTGACGTCAGCAGGTCAACGGGGTCGTCCAGGTCAATCCTGACGTGTGGGTCCCCTGTGTCAGTGTCACTGTTAGGTAATTAGTTAATTAGGATTAGTTTTAACTCTAACTCAGATTAGTTAGGAGGCGGGCCCCACTCGTCAGTGACCCTGGGGGGGTTAAACCGTGGTCAAACCATGTTGACTCGCCGGCGTTTAGCCGCCGGCAACGTCCAGACGCGACGGTGGAGTGGGGGATCCCCCTCCGGCGACCAAAAGGACGGCGGAGAGTACCTACGTGTAGCTGGGGGCGAGCCGCATCGATTGGTGGTGGTAGTGGAGCTCGGGGTCGCCGGAATCGACGCCGGCGACGAGCCGGGCGGCTGCCGGGTACGGGCGTAGTCGAAACCGTAGCTAGAGAGCGCGGCGAGGAACGTGCGAGGGTGCTACGGGTTCCTGGCGTTGCGGTGAGGCTAATGGCTACGGTGGTGTGGCCGTTGGATGGCCGGAGCCTCGTCGGCGACGAGCTCGTGCGGCGGCGCGTACGGGTGAGCTTCGTGCGGTGGCTACAGAGCTCGAGAGAGAGAGAGGAGAGGATGGAAAGGTGGCCATGCTCACGGCGGTTGCGACGGAGCAGACGGCGGGGTCGGAGACGAGCTGTAGCAGTGGCGACGGCGGAGGGGATCTCCGACGGTGAGCGGCGAAGGCGAGGTCGGTGACGGAGCTTCGGGGCAAACGAGCGCTCGGGGCTCGGCTTGCTCGAAGGAGTGGGCGACGGCGATGCTGTAGGACACGTTAGTACGGCGCGAGGTCGACGGTGGCCGCGGTTACTCCGGTGAGGTGGCTACGGCGGCGTCGGCCATGGTGGGGAGAAGGCGAGGGAGAGGCGATGGGGGGAGAATGGCAATGTCCAGGGGCTCGGGGCGCGTCGAGAGAGGTCGGCCAGCTCATCCGCGGCGAGGGCGGCAAGCTGCTGGCGCCGTGGCGAGCTCACGCTCGCCGGCGTCAGCTCTCTGCCTGCTCTGGCGAGAGCAGGCAGCTGACTGGCGCGGGCCAGCACAGTGCTGGGCCGCCAGGTGGGCTGCCAGGTAAGTTTTCTGCCTTCTGTTCTTTTCTCTTTATTTATTTATTTCTGTACTGTGTTTTGAAATAGTAAAAATACTATTTCATTTGGAAAAATCCTGGAAATATTCTGAGGCACCTTTGAGATTATTCCCAACAGCCTAAAAATACTTCCAAGATTATTTGGGCATTTGAAAATATTTATAGCATTTAAAATGCCCAAATGCAAATACTTATGGCTTGTGCAAAAAATCCAAGATGGCCTCCAAAAATATGAAACCATTTTTGGCAGAGGTTTTAACCAAGACCAAAGGTGGTGAACATTTATGGAGGGCATTTCAGGTTCATTGGAAAGAATTTTAGTAAACCCTAGTTGTTCCAGGGGGGGTGCTGGGGGTTTCTGGCATCCCCATTTCAGGTTTCTGTGAAATGTAGACATGATGCAACACTCTAATGCATGAACTAACTAGGATGTGACAGACCCCCATGGCGGCGATGCGATCCAGGAGTTCGTTTAAAGACGATAACTCCGCAGGATCCATCCGTTTGGAGTATTCGGAGTCAACACGGAGGCGATTTTTGATGACCTGAGAAGTCCTCATTGGCTTAACGGCCGAACGTGCGGTCATGGTAAAGTCGCCCAGCCGGAGGGTTTGGCCTGAGGCCAGGGCTCCTCCGGAGGTGATACTGTCTTTGATAACAAGGCGATCCATCAATCTTGTCTTCGACGTCACAGCGGAACTCTCAATGAAAGCACCAATGTCGGTGTCAAAACCGGCAGATCTCGGGTAGGGGGTACCAAACTGTGTGTCTAAGGTCGATGGTAATAGGAGACGGGGGACACGATGTTTACTCAGGTTCAGGCCCTCTTGATGGAGGTAATACCCTACTTCCTGCTTGATTGATCTTGATGAATATGAGGATTACAAGAGTTGATCTACCACGAGATCATAATGGCTAAACCCTAGATGTCTAGCTTGTATGATTGTGATTGCCTCTACGGACTAAACCCTCCGGTTTATATAGACACCGGAGTGGCCTAGGGTTGTACAGAGTCGGTTTACAGAGGAAAGAATCTTCATATCCGAAGACAAGCTTGCCATCACGCAAAGGAGAGTCCCATCCGGACACGGGAGTGTCATCTTCTGTCTTGTATCTTCATGGCCCATCAGTCCGGCCCATGTCACATAGGCCGGACACCCGAGGACCCCTTAATCCAGGACTCCCTCACCGGCGGCCGTAGATTTCACTAGTGGCTTCTCTCGAGAAAAATAGCATACGGTGGGTAAACAAATTACGGTTGGGCAATTGATAGAAGTTCAAATAATCATGACGATATCCAGGCAATGATCATTATATAGGCATCACGTCCAAGATTAGTAGACCGACTCCTGCCTGCATCTACTACTATTACTCCACACATCGACCGCTATCCAGCACACATCTAGTGGTATTAAGTTCATGGAGAAATGGAGTAATGCAATAAGAACGATGACATGATGTAGACAAGATCTATTTATGTAGAAATAGACCCCATCTTGTTATCCTCAATAGAAACGATACATACGTGTTGTTTCCCCTTCTGTCACTGGGATCAAGCACTGTAGGATCGAACCCATCACAAAGCACCTCTTCCCATGGCATGAAAAATTGATCTAGTTGGCCTAACTAAACCAAAGATTCGAAGAAGAAATATGAGGCTATAAGTAATCATGCATATAAGAGATCAAAAGACACAAATAACTTTCATGGATAAAAACATAGATCTGATCATAAACTCAAAGTTCATCAGATCCCAACAAACACACCGCAGAAAGAGTTACATCAAATAGATCTCCAAGAGACCATTGTATTGAGAATCAAAAGAGAGAGAGGAAGCCATCTAGCTACTAACTACGGACCCGTAGGTCTACAATTAACTACTCACGCATCACTGGAGAGGCACCAATGAGGATGATGAACCCCTCCGTGATGGTGTCTAGATTGGATCTGGTGGTTCTGGAACTTACGGCGGCTGGAATTGATTTTCATCGACTCCCCTAGGGTTTTTGGAATATTGGGTTATTTATAGAGCAAAGAGGCGGTGTGGGAGGCGGCCGAGGTGGGCACAACCCATCTGGGCTCGCTTGGGCCCCCAGGCGTGCCCTGGTGGGTTGTGCTCCCCTCGGAGCCCCTCTGGTACTTCTTTGGCCCAACAGGTGTCTTCTGGTCCAGAAAAATTCTCCAAAAAGTTTCGCTGCCTTTGGACTCCGTTTGGTATTGACTTTCTGCGAAGTAGAAAACAAGCAAAAAATAGCAACCGGCACTGGGCAATATGTCAATAGTTTAGTCGCAAAAAATGATATAAAGTTGCTAAAAATGATTGTAAAACGTCCAAGAATGATAATATAACAGCATGGAACAATAAAAAATTATAGATACGTTGGAGACGTATCATAGTTTCTTCATGTGCTTTACATCAATATGACCTAAATGGCAGTGCCCCAAGTATGTTTCACTATCATTATCAACTTTGCATCTTTTGGCATCAATATTATGAATATGTGCATCACTACGATCGAGATTCAATAAACCATTCACATTGGGTGTATGATCATAGAAGGTTTTATTCATGTAAACAGAACAACAATTATTCTCTGACTTAAATGAATAACCGTATTGCAATAAACATGATCCAGTCATATTCATGCTCAACGCAAACACCAAATAACATTTATTTAGGTTCAACACCAATCCCGAAGGTAGAGGGAGTGCGCGATGGTGATCGTATCAACCTTGGAATCACTTCTAACACACATCGTCACCTCGTCCTTAACTAGTCTCTATTTATTCTGCAACTCTTGTTTCGAGTTACTAATCTTAGCAACTGTACCGGTATCAAATACCCAGGGGTTGCTACGAACACTATTAAAGTCCACATTAATAACATGTATATCAAATATACCTTTATTCATTTTGCCATCCTTCTTATCCGCCAAGTATTTGGGGCAGTTCTGCTTCCAGTGACCATTCTCGTTACGGTAGAAGCACTTAGTTTCAGGCTTAGGTCCAGCTTTTGGGCTTCTTCACGGGAGTGGCAACTTGCTTGCCATTCTTATTGAAGTTTGCTTTCTTTCCCTTGCCCTTTTTGTTGAAACTAATGGTCTCATTAACCATCAACACTTGATGCTCTTTCTTGATTTCTATCTTCGTCGATTTCAGCATCGTGAAGAGCTTGGGAATCGTTTTCATCATCCCTTGCATATTATAGTTCATCACGAGGTTCTAGTAGCTTGGTGGCAGTGATCAGAGAACTCTTTCAATCACTATCTTATCTGGAAGATTAACTCCCACTTGATTCAAGTGATTGTAGTACCCAGACATTCTGAGCAAATGCTCACTGGCTGAGCTATTCTCCTCCATCTTGTAGGCAAAGTACTTGTCAGAGGTCTCATACCTCTCAACACGGGCATGAGTCTGAAATACCAATTTCAGCTCTTGGAACATCTCATATGCTCCATGGCGTTCAAAACATTCTTGAAGTCCCGGTTCTAAGCCGTAAAGCATGCACACTAAACTATTAAGTAGTCATCATATAGAGCATGCCAAAGTTTATAACATCTACATTTGCTCCTGCAATAGGTCTGTCACCTAGCGGTGCATCAAGGACATAATTCTTCTATGCAGCAATGAGGATAATCCTCAGATCACGGACCTAGACCGCTTTATTGCGACCATCCTCTTTCAACTTAGTTTTCTCTAGGAACATATCAAAATAGGGGAGCTATATCGCAAGCTATTGATCTACAACATAAATATGCAAAACTATTAAGACTAAGTTCATGATAAATTAAGTTCAATTAATCAAATTACTAATGAACTCCCACTTAAATAAACACCCTTCAAGTTATCTAAGTGATACATGATCCAAATCAACTAACCCATGTCCGATCATCACGTGAGATGGGGTAGTCATCAATGGTGAACATGTCTATGTTGATCATATCTACTATATGAATCACGTTTGACCTTTCGGTCTTTGGTGTTCCGAGACCATGTCTGTACATGCTAGGATCGTCAAGTTTAACCCTAGTATTTTGCATGTGCAAAACTGTCTTGCACCTGTTGTATGTGAACGTAGAGTCTATCACACCCGATCATCACGAGGTGCTTCAAAACGATGAACTTTGGCAACGGTGCATACTCGGGGAGATCACTTTTATCTTGAAATTTAGTGAAGGGATCATCTTATAATGCTACCGCCGTTCTAAGCAAAATAAGATGCATAAAGGATATACATCGCATGCAATCAAAATACGTGACATGATATGGCCATCATCATCTTGTGCTTTTGATCTCCATCTCCAAAGTATCGTCATGATCTCCATCGTCACCGGCTCGACACCTTGATCTCCATCGTTGCGTTGGGGTCGTCTCGCCAACTATTACTTCTACAACTATTGCTAACGCATAGCGATAAAGTAAAGCAATTACATGGTGCTTGCACTTCATACAATAAAGAGACAACCCTAAGGCTCCTGTCGGTTGTTGATATTACAAAACATGATCATCTCATACATCAACATATATCACATCATATCTTGACCATATCACATCACAACATGCCCTGCAAAAACAAGTTAGACGTACTCTACTTTGTTGTTGCAAGTTTTACGTGGCTGCTACAGGCTTCTAGCAAGAACCGTTCTTACCTACGCAAAAACCACAACGGTGATTCATCAAATTTGCTGTTTTGACCATCTTCAAGGACCAGCCATAGTCAAATTGTATTCAACTAAAGTAGTAGAAACAGACACCCGCCAGCCACCTTTATGCAAAACTAGTTGCATGTCAATCGGTGGAACGAGTCTCATGTGTGTGGACATGTAAGGTTGGTCCGGCCTACATCAACCCACAATACCGCCGAATAAATATAAGACATTGGTGGTAAGCAGTATGACTATCACCGCCCACAACTCTTTGTGTTCTACTCGTGCATACTACGCATAGACCTGGCTCAGATGCCACTGTTGGGAAACGTTGCATGGAAAACAAAAAAATTCTATGCACATGCAAGATCTATCCATGGAGATGCATAGCAACAAGGGGGAGGTGTCTACATACCCTCGTAGACCATAAGTAGAAGCGTTTAATAACGCGGTTGATGTAGTCAAACTTCTTCGCGATCCAACCGATCGAGTACCGAACGTACGACACCTCAGCATTCAGCACAGGTTCAGCTCGGTGACGTCCTCGCCTTCTTGATCCAGCAAGACGGCGAAGTAGTGGATGATTTCCGGCAGCACGACGGCGTGGTGATGGTGATGATGAAGCTATCTCAGTAGGGCTTCGCCTAAGAACTACGAAAATATGATCGAGGGATGAAGCTGTGGAGAGGGGCACCGCACACGGCTAAAATAATGTTGTGTCCTTGTGTGGTGCCCCCTCCTTCATATATATAGGTGGGGAGAAGAGGGGAGGCAGCCAGGCGCACCACAAAGGTGGCCGGCCAGCCCTAGGGCTCCTGCCCTGGCCTGCGCCCCCCTGCCATAATTATCCTAAGGGGGAAGGAAACAGGAGGAGAGGGAAGGAAGGAGGAGGCCTACTCCCCTCTTTCCTTCTTTCCCCTAGGGCTGGCTGCCATAGAGGGGCGCACCAGCCCCTTGTGGGCTTGTGTGCTCCCTTCTCTTGGCCCATATGGCCCATAGACCTCCCGGGGTTTACCGGAACCCCTTCCGGTGACCTGATGACTACCCGGTACGCCCCAAAACTCTTCCTGTGTCCAAATAGTATTGTCCTATATATCAATCATTACCTCTGGACCATCCCGGAGCTCCTCTTCATGTCCGTGATCTCATCAGGGACTCCTAACAACATTCGGTCACCAAATCACATGACTCATATAACACTATATCATCAACGAACGTTAAGCGTGCGGACCCTACGGGTTCGATAACTATGTAGACATGACCGACACACCTCTCTGGTCAATAACCAATAGCGGAACCTGGATGCCCATATTGTCTCCTACATATTCTATGAAGATCTTTATCAGTCGAACCTTATCACAACATACGTAATTGCCTTTGTCCATCGGTATGTCACTTGCCCGAGATTCGATCGTCGGTATCTTCATACCTAGTTCAATCTTGTTACCGGTAAGTCTCTTTACTCGTTCCGTAATACATCATCTCATAACTAACTCTTTACTTACTTTGCTTGGAAGCTTCGTGTGATGTGTATTACCGAGAGGGCCCAGAGATACCTCTCCGATACATGGAGTGATAAATCCTAATCTCGATCTATGCTAACTCAAAAAACACCTTCAGAGATACCTGTAGAGCATCTTTATGATCACCCAGTTACGTTGTGACGTTTGATAGAACACATGGTATTCCTCCCGTATCTAGGAGTTGCATAATCTCATAGTCGAAGGAATATGTATTTGACATTAAGAAAGCAATAACAATAAACTGCATGATCAATATGCTAAGCTAACGGATGGGTCTTGTCCATCACATCATTCTCCTAATGATGTGATCCCATTATCAAATGACAACACATGTCTATGGTTAGGAAACGTTAACCATATTTGATCAATGAGCTAGTCTAGTAGAGGCTTACTAGGGACACATTATTTGTTTATGTATTCACACATGTTTTTAAGTTTCTGGTCAATACAATTCTAGCATTTATAATAAATCTTTATCATGATTCAGGAAATATAATAATAACCATTTTATTATTGCATCTAGGACATATTTCCATCACTTAAGGGCATTAGTCCCACTCTTTGTTAGCAGAAGATTAATACGGAACCTGATGCTAAAGCCATTGTTGATCATCAACGCCGTTTGAATCCTACGATGAAAGAAGTGGTAAGAACTGAAATATTAAAGCTTCTAGAAGCGGGTATAATATATCCCATAGCTGATAGTAGATGGGTATGTCTTGTTGATAAAAATGAACTTATTCCACAAAGAATTGCTACTGGCTATAGAATGGTAATTGATTTTAGAAAGTTAAATAAAGCTACTAGAAAAGATCATTACCCTTTGCCTTTTATTGATCAGATGCTAGAAAGATTATCAAAGCACACACACTTTTGCTTCCTTGATGGATATTCTGGTTTCTTCTCAAATACCTGTCTCACAACCCGATCAAGAGAAAACCACTTTTACTTGCCCTTTTGGAACTTAAGCTTATAGACGTATGCCTTTTGGTTTATGCAATGCACCTAATACCTTTCAAAGATGTATGACTGCTATATTCTCTGATTTTTGTGAAAAGATTGTTGCGGTTTTCATGGATGATTTTTCTGTTTATGGAACTTCTTTTGATGATTGCTTGAGCAACCTTGATCGAGTTTTGTCGAGATGTGAGCAAACTAATCTTGTCTTGAATTGGGAGAGTGACACTTTATGGTTAATGAAGGTATTGTCTTGGGGCATAAAATTTCTGAACGAGGTACTGAGGTGGACCAAGCTAAAGTTGATGCAATTGAGAAAATGCCATGTCCTAAAGATATTAAAGGTATTCGTAGTTTCCTCAGTCATGCTGGTTTCTATAGGAGGTTTATTAAAGACTTCTCTAAAATTTCTAGGCCTCTTACAAATCTTTTACAAAAGGATGTTCCATTTGTTTTTGATGATGATTATGTAGAAGCCTTTGAAACACTTAAGAAAGCCTTAACTTTTGCACCTATTGTTCAACCATCTGATTGGAACTTACCTTTTGAAATTATGTGTGATGCTAGTGATTATGCTGTTGGTGTTGTTCTAGGACAAAGAGTTGATATTTTTTTTAATGTTATTCATTATGCTAGCAAAACTCTAGACAATGCCCAAAGAAATTATGCTACTACCGAAAAGGAATTTTTAGCAGTTGTGTTTGCTTGTGATAAATTCAGATCTTACATTGTTGATTCCAAAGTAATTGTTCACACTGATCATGCTGCTATTAAATATCTTATGGAGAAGAAAGATGCTAAACCTAGGCTCATTAGGTGGGTTCTCTTGCTACAGGAATTTGATTTACATATCACTGATAGAAAAGGACCTGAGAACCCCGTAGCTGATAACTTGTCTAGGTTAGAGAATATCCTTGATGACCCACTATCCATTGATGATAGCTTTCCTGATGAACAATTAGCTGCAATAAATGTTTCTCATAACACTCACTGGTATGCTGACTATGCTAATTATATTTTTGCTAAATAAATACCACCTAGTTTCACATACCAACAAAAGAAAAAAAACTTCTATGATTTAAGATATTACTTTTGGGATGACCCACATCTTTATAAAGGAGTAGATGGTATTATTAGATGTTGTGTGCCTGAGCATGAACAGGAACAAATCTTACAGAAATGTCACTCCGAAGATTTCGAAGGACATCATGCGGGAGATAGAATTGCTCATAAGGTATTGCAATCTGGTTTTTATTGGCCTACTCTCTTCAAGGATGCGCGTAAGTTTGTTTTATCTTGTGATGAATGTCAACGAATTGATAATATTGGTAAGCGTCAAGAAAAGCCTATGAATTATTCACTTGCTGTTGAACCATTTGATGTTTGGGGTTTTGATTATATGGGACCTTTTCCTTCCTCCAATGGGTATACACATATTTTGGTTGATGTTGATTATGTTACTAAGTGGGTAGAAGCTATTCCAACTAGTAGTGCTGATCACAACACCTCTACTAAAATGCTTAAAGAAGTTATTTTCCCAAGGTTTGGAGTCCCTAGATATTTAATGACTGATGGTGGTTCACACTTTATTCATGGTGCTTTCCGTAAAATGCTTGTTAAATATTATGTTAACCATAGAATTGCATCACCCTATCATCCTCAATCTAGTGTCAAGTTGAACTTAGCAATAGAGAAATAAAATTAATATTACAAAAAGCTATTAATAGGTCCCGAAAGAATTGGTCTAAGAAACTAGATGATGCACTTTGGGCCTACAGAACAACTTATAAAAATCCTGTGGGTATGTCTCCCTATAAAATGCTTTATGGAAAAGCTTGCCATTTGCCTCATGAGTTAGAACATAAAGCATATTGGGCAATTAAAAGAACTCAACTATGATTTCAAACTTGCCGGTGAAAAGAGGTTATTTGATATTAGCTCACTAGATGAATGGAGAACCCAAGCCTATGAAAATGCCAAGTTATTTAAAGAAAAAGTTAAAAGATGGCATGACAAAAGAATCCAAAAGCGGGAATTCAAAATTGGAGAATATGTTCTTTTGTAGAACTCTTGTTTCAGATTCTTTGCAGGAAAACTTCTCTCTAAATGGGAAGGACCATATATCATCGAGGGGGTTTATCGCTTTGGAGCTATGAAAATTAATAATGCCGAAGGTACTAACCCGAAGGTGGTCAATGGGCAAAGAATTAAACACTATATATCAGGTACGCCTATTGATGTTGAAAGCAATATTATCCAAACCATGACACCGGAGGAACACATAAAAGAAACCTTCCAGAACACTCCAGAATCGTGAAAAAAGAGGAGGTACGTGATACGGTAAGTAAATGGACTCCAAAAAATTCACAAAAGTATTTTCTGTCAGTTTTGGAATATTACAAAAATTAGGAAAACAAGAAACAACCAGGAAGGCACCCGAGGAGGGCACAAGACACCAGGGCGCGCCTGGGCCCCCTGGGACGCCCAGATGGGTTGTGCCCACCTCGGCAACCTTCCTGACTCCGTTTTCCTCCTTTTTGCTTGTTTCCCAAGATAAAAAAATCTTTATATACCCCCTAAACCTATTAACCACCGTATCACGGAGAAATCTTCTGTTCTTCTTTCTCGTTGTTTTTTTGACAGATCTAGATCGCGATGGCCGCGCCGAGCTCCTCCAAGGACAAGTTCTTCGACAACGTCATCAATCTGTACCTGCGGGAGGTGATGCAGCACCCTCAAGCCATTGCGATGCGTGAGGGGGTGCTCCACATCCGGGACGTCCAGGGGCCCAACAGGACGGGAACCATGGAGGCTAGGTTCGATGCTATGGAGAAAGAGGTCTTCAAGTGCAAGGGGATGGTGGAGCGCAGACTCAATGCCAATCACCTCATGATTATGGATTTTACCCGTGATCTTAAGGTGGATGGCCGGTCCATGTGAAGGACGTCGCCTTCACCCACAATGAGCAAATCAACTTTCTGCAAAGCCAAATCTATGATCTCCAAAACCAAGTATTTGAATATGAGGCAAGGTTTAAAGGTATGAGTTTGGCTGCTAGTTGTAGGACTCGCGAGACTCGCTCCTCCTCTTATGATGGTGAGCCATTTCCCTGGTATCCGGAAGATAAGATCGCCACTACCTCATCACCACCACCACCTTCTTCATCACCAAAGTACAAAGGAGACTTGATTTCATGGTATGGATACTCCCCTTGGTTTGTTCCAAGCTTGGGGGAGGTGTCCCGGTATCGTATCACCACCACTATCTTTGCTTTTATCTATTTTAGTTCGATCTTTAGTTATCTTATGATCTAGTTGAATAAAAGTTTAGTTTGATCCTTTCTTTTCGAATGCTTGCTTAGTGATCTATCTATCAATTTAATCGTGTGCGAGATATATAACAAAGAGTAGTTTGAGTTTTGTTTCTTTACTTTTATGTTTCAATAAAAAGAAAGGAAAATAAATGTATAAGATCATATGCTAATCTTATGGTAAGTAATGACATCACATAAGGAAAAGTATAAGTGGTAAAATTTATTGGAGATTGACAAACATAGCATTGGTCAATGATGCAATTCATGAAAGAATTAATCAGGGCAGACAAGATTCCCATGCAAATACACTATCTTGGACATCTTTTATGATTGTGATCCCCCATTAAATATTTTGTGTCAAAATTGTTGACGTTGGACAAGGAAGACAACATAATGATTTATGCTTGTTCATATTCACATAGAAGTTATATTGTCATAGATCCCTCAACATGTGGTGCTTGCTCGGTATCTTTGCTAGCCAAAAACTCCGCACTAAGTAGAGATACTACTTGTGCATTCAAAAACCCTTAAACCCAAATCTTCTTTTGAGAGTCCACCATACCTACATATGGATTGAGTAAGATCCTTCAAGTAAGTTGTCATCGGTGGAATAAGGCAATACAAATAGCTTCTAAATGTGTGATGGCTCGTATCCGCGTTAGTATTTCCCCGAAGAGGAAGGGATGATGTAGTACAGCTTCGGTAGGTATTTCCCTCAGTTATGAAACCAAGGTTATCGAATTAGTAGGAGAACCAAGCAACACTATGTAAACGGTACCTGCACACAAAGAACAAATACTTGCAACCCGACGCGTAAGAGGGGTTGTCGATCCCTCAAGGGTAAAAGATAGATTGGTTTGTATGATTCTGGGTAAATAGATCTCGCAATAAAACAAAATAAAACAAATAAAGAAAAAGTGCAGCAAGGTATTTTTGGGTTTTTAGAATAATAGACCTGAAAACAAAAGCAAATAAAAATAGATCTCAAAGCAAATATGATAAAGAATAGACCTGGGGGCCGTAGATTTCACTAGTGGCTTCTCTCGAGAAAAATAGCATACGGCGGGTAATCAAATTACTGTTGGGCAATTGATAGAAATTCAAATAATTATGACGATATCCAGGCAATGATCATTATATAGGCATCATGTCCAAGATTAGTAGACCGACTCCTTCCTGCATCTACTACTATTACTCCACACATCGACCACTATCCAATATGCATCTAGTGTATTAAGTTCATGGAGAAATGGAGTAATGCAATAAGAATGATGACATGATGTAGACAAGATATATTCATGTAGGAATAGACCCAATCTTGTTATCCTTAATAGCAACGATCAATACGTGTCTTGTTGCCCCTTCTATAACTGGGAAAGAACACCACACGGTCGAACCCATCAGAAATCACCTCTTCCCATGGCAAGAAAAATCGATCTAGTCGACCTAACTAAACCAAAGATTCGAAGAATAAATACGTGGCTATAAGTAATCATGCATATAAGAGATCAAAACTCAAATAACTTTCATGGATAAAATAGATCTGATCATAAACTCAAAGTTCATCAAATCCCAACAAACACACCACAAAAGGAGTTACATCAAATAGATCTCCAAGAGACCATTGTATTGAGAATCGAAAGAGAGAGAGAGAGATAGAGAGAGAGAGAGAGAGAGAGAGAGAGAGGAAGCCATCTAGCTACTAACTACGGACCCGTAGGTCTACAATGAACTACTCACGCATCATCGGAGAGACACCAATGAGGATGATGAACCCCTCCGTGATGGTGTCTAGATTGGATCTGGTGGTTCTGGAACTTCCGGCGGCTGGAATTGATTTTCGTCGACTCCCCTGGGGTTTTTGGAATATTGGGGTATTTATAGAGCAAAGAGGCGGTGCGGGAGGCGGCCTCGGTGGGCACAACCCACCAGGGCGCGCCTGGGCCCCATGCGCGCCCCGGTGGGTTGTTCTCCCCTCAGAGCCCCCCTCTGGTACTTCTTTGACCCAACAGGTGTCTTCTGGTCCAGAAGAAAATCTCCAAAAAGTTTCGCTGCGTTTGGACTCCGTTTGGTATTGATTTTCTGCTAAGTAAAAAACAAGCAAAAAACAGCAACTGGCACTGGGCACTATGCCAATAGGTTAGTCCCAAAAAATGATATAAAGTTGCTATAAAATGATTGTAAAACATCCAAGATATAACAGCATGGAACAAGCAAAAATTATAGATACGTTGGAGACACATCAGCATCCCCAAGCTTAATTCCTGCTCGTCCTCGAGTAGGTAAATGATAAAAACAGAATTTTTGATGTGGAATGCTGCCTAACATGTTCATCACATATTCTTTTCTTTTGTAGCATGGGCATTTGGACTTTTATATGATTCAGCACAATTGTCTAGTTTTGACATGAAGATTTCAATACTCCAGCATATCAACAAGCAACCATGTCTTTCAAAATATCAACACTAAAGTAAGTAATCCCTAGCCTATTATGCTCAATTATTGATCCATTCGTCAAACACACTCGCATATTAGCTACATCCAATGCTCAAGTACGATCATAGTGCCCCTTAGTTTGTGCTTTATAAGAGAAGATGGAGACTCAAATAAAAATAAAAATTGCATAAAGTAAGTAGAAAGGCCCTTCGTAGAGGGAAGTAGGGATTTATAGAGGTGCCAGAGCTCAAAGTGAAAAAAAGATAGGGATAAAACATTTTAGGTTGCATGCTTTTCCTGTCAACGAAAGCGATCGAGTAGTTCCCAATACTTTCCATGCTAGATATATCATAGGCGGTTCCTGCTACTTCTTGAGCTTGCGTTGGTTTTTCCCTTGAAGAGGAAAGGGTGATGCAGCAAAGTAGAGATACGTATTTCCCTCAGTTAAGAACCAAGGTATCAATCTAGTAGGAGATACCAGCAAGTCTCCAATCTATGCACCCGCACAAACAATCAAACACTTGCACCCAACGCGATAAAGGGGTTATCAATCCCTTCACGGTCACTTGCAAAGGTGAGATCTGATAGAGATAGATATAAAAGATTACTAAAACGTAAAATAAAATAAAAGTAAATAAATTGCAGGAAGATATTTTTGGGTGTTTTGGTTTATATATCTAAAAATATATGATGGAAAATAGACCCGGGGCCATAGGTTTCACTAGAGGCTTCTCTCTTGAAGGAAAATAATACGGTGGGTGAACAAATTACTGTCGAGCAATTGATAGAAAAGCGCAAATTTATGACTATATCCAAGGCAATGATTATGAATATAGGCATCACGTCCGTGTCAAGTAGACCGACTCCTGCCCACATCTACTAGTATTACTCCACACATCGACCGCTATCCAGCATGCATCTAGAGTATTAAATTCATAAGAACGGAGTAACGCCTTAAGCAAGATGACATGATGTAGAGGGATAAACTCAAGTAATATGATGAAAACCCGATCTTTTTACCCTTGATGGCAACAATACAAATACGTGCCTCACTACTCCTACTTTGTCACTTGGTGAGGACACCGCAAGATTGAACCCAAAACTAAGCACCTCTCCCATTGCAAGAAATACCAATCTAGTTGGCCAAACCAAACCGATAATACAAAGATATCAAATCATGCATATAAGAATTCAGATAAGATTCAAATAATATTCATAGATAATATGATCATAAATCCACAATTCATCGGATCTCGACAAACACACCGCAAAAGAAGATTACATCTGATAAGATCTCCATGAACATCGAGGAGAACATGGTATTGAGGATCCAAGAGAGAGAGAAGAAGCCATCTAGCTACTAGATATGGACCCGTAGGTCTGTGGTAAACTACTCACGCTTCATCAGAAGGGCAATAGGGTTGATGTAGAAGCCCTCCGTGATCGAATCCCCCTCCGGCAGGGTGCCGGAAAAGGCCCCTAGATGGGATCTCACGGGTACAGAAGGTTACGTCGACGGAAAAGTATTTTGGTGGACGCTTCTGGTCGTTTGGGCATATTTCTGAATTTATAGGCCAAAGATTAGGGTTGGAGGACCTCTAGGGGGACCACAAGCCAGGGGGCGCGCCCCTATGGCTTGCCGTCTCCTCGTAGGTCTTCTGACCTCCTCTCCAAGTCTCGTAGGTGTCTTCTGGTCCAAGAAAAATCATCGTGAAAGTTTTATTCCGTTTGGACCCCGTTTGATATTCCTTTTCTGTAAAACTCAAAAGCAAGGAAAAACTGGCACTGGGCTCTAGGTTAATAAGTTAGTCCCAAAGAATAATATAAAATAGCATATTAATGCATATAAAACATCCAAAATAGATAATATAATAGCATGGAACAATACAAAATTATAGATACGTTGGAGACGTATCAAGCATCCCCAAGCTTAATTCATGCTCGTCCTCGATTAGGTAAATGATAAAAACAGAATGTTCGATGTGGAATGCTACCTAACATATTTATCCATGTAATTTTCTTTATTGTGGCATGAATACTCAAATACATAAGATTCAAAACAAAAGTGTAATATTGCATTAAAAACAATAATACTTCAAGCATACTAATAAAGCAATCATGTCTTCTCAAAATAACATGGCCAAAGAAAGTTATCCCTACAAAATCATATAGTCTGGATATGCTCCATCTTCATCACACAAAGTATTAAATCATGCACAACCCCGATGACAAGCCAAGCAATTATTTCATACTTTTGATGTTCTTAAACCTTTTCAACTTTCACGCAATACATGAGCGTGAGCCATGGATATAGCACTATAGGTGGAATAGAATATGGTGGTTGTGGAGAAGACAAAAAGAAGGAGATAGTCTCACATCAACTAGGCGTATTAACGGGCTATGGAGATGCCCATCAATAGATATCAATGCAACTGAGTAGGGATTGCCATGCAACGGATGCACTGAGCTATAAGTTTATGAAAGCTCAAAAAGAAACTAAGTGGGTGTGCATCCAACTCGCTTGCTCATGAAGACCTAGGGCAATTTGAGGAAGCCCATCACTGGAATATACAAGCCAAGTTCTATAATGAAAAATCCCCACTAGTATATGAAAGTGTCAAAATAGGAGACTCTCTATCATGAAGATCATGGTGCTACTTTGAAGAACAAGTGTGGAAAAAGGATAGTAGCATTGCCCCTTCTCTCTTTTCTCTCATTTTTTGGTGGGCTTCTTTGGCCTCTTTTATTTTTGTAAAGTCCGGATACTCGTCCCAACTTGTGAGGGAATCATAGCTTCCATCATTCTTTCCTCACATGGGACAATGCTCTAATAATGATGATCATCACACTTTTATTTACTTACAACTCAAGAATTACGACTCGATACTGAGAACAAAATATGACTCTATATGAATGCCTCCAGTAGTGTACCGGGATGTGCAATGATCTAGCGTAGCAAATGACATCAAAAGACGGACAAGCCATGAAAACATCATGCTAGCTTTCTTACGATCATGCAAAGCAATATGACAATGATGGTATGTGTCATAATAAAACGGAACGGTGGAATTGCATGGCAATATATCTCGGGATGGCTATGGAAATGCCATAATAGGTAGGTATGGTGGCTGTTTTGAGGAAGGGTATATGGTGGGTGTAATGCACCGGCGAAAGTTGCGCTGGAAGGGTGAGTGTGCATATAATCCATGGACTCAACATTAGTCATAAAGAACTCACATACTTATTGCAAAATTTATTATCTATCGAAACAAAGTACTACACGCATGCTCCTAGGGGGTAGATTGGTAGAAAAAGAACGTCGCTCATCCCTGACAGCCACTCATAAGGAAGACAATCAATAAATAAATCATGCTCCGACTTCATCGCATAACGGTTCACCATACGTGCATGCTACGAGAATCACAAACTTTAACAAAAGTATTTCTACCAATCCACAATTACTCACTAGCATGACTCTAATATCACCATCTTTATATCTCAAAACTATCATAAAGAATCAAACTTCTCGTAGTACTCAATGCTCTTTATATGAAAGTTTTTATTATATCCATCTTGGATGCCCATCATATTAGGCCTAAATTCATAACCTAAGCAAATTATCATGTTGTTTAAAGACTCTCAAAATAATATAAGTGAAGCATGAGAGTTTAAAAATTTCTATAAAATAAAACCACCGCCGTGCTCTAAAAAGATATAAGTGAAGCACTAGGGCAAAATTGCCTATCTCAAAAGATATAAGTGAAGCACATAGAGTATTCTAATAAATTCATGATTCATGTGTGTCCCTCTCAAAAGGTGTGTACAACAAGGATGATTGTGGCAAACTAAAAAGCAATGACTCATATCTTACAAGACGCTCCAAGCAAAACATATATCATGTGGTGATAAAAATATAGCCTCAAGTACATTTACTGATAGACGAAGACGAAAGAGGGGATGCCATCCGCGGCATCCCCAAGATTAGATGCTTGGTTGTCCTTGAATATTAAATTGGGGTGCCTTGGAAATCCCCAAGATTAGGCTCTTGCCACTCCTTATTCCATAGTCCATCAAATCTTTACCCAAAACTTGAAAACTTCACAACACAAAACTCAACAGAAAACTCATGAGATCCGTTAGTATAAGAAATTAAATCACCACTTTTGGAACTGTTGTGAACTCATTCTTTATTTATATTGGTGTAATATCTAATGTATTCCAACTTCTCCATGGTTCATACCCCCCGATACTACCCATAGATTCATCAAAATAAGCAAATAACACATAGAAAACAAAATCGGTCAAAAACAGAACAGTCTGTAGCAATCTGTAAACTTCGCATACTTATATACCTCAAAAAATTATGAAAAATTAGGAAAACACAGGAAATTCATATATAAATATTGTGTAAAAAATTCTGGATTGTATCACACTTCTGTGATTTTTAACAATTCTGGCAATGAGCGCAAAAGTTTCTGTTTTCAGCAAGATCAAATCAACGATATACCAAAGTATCCTAAAGGCTTTACTTGGCTCAAACACTAATTAAAACACCAAAAAAAATTACTACAGAGGCAATAATGTGTATTTATTCAAGAACAGTAGCAAAAACAAAAACACAAAAACAAAATTGGGTTGCCTCCAACAAGCGCTATTTTTAACGCCCCTAACTAGGCATAAATCATAGATCTAGGTGTAGTCATGTTTGGTATGCAATCCATAAGTAGCTCTCATAATAGATTCATATGGCAACTTAATTTTCTTTCTCGGAAAGTGTTCCATGCCCTTCCTTAACGGAAATTGAAATCTAATGTTTCCTTCTTTCATATCAATAATTCCACTAATCGTTCTAAGGAAAGGTCTACCAAGAATAATAGGACATGTAGGATTGCAATCTATATCAAGCACAATGAAATCTACGGGCACATAATTCCTATTTGAAACAATAAGAAAATCATTAATCCTTCCCATAGATTTTTTACTAGTGGAATCCGCAAGATGCAAATTTATAGAAACAATCATCAAATTCACTGAAACCTAGCACATCACATAAAGTTTTCAGAATCGTGGAAACTCTAGCACCCAAATCACACAAAGCATGGCACTCATACTCCTTAATTTTAATCTTAATTGTAGTTTCCCACTCATCATAAAGCTTTCTAGGGATAGAAACTTCCAACTCAAGTTTTTCTTCAAATGATTTCATCATAGCATCAACAATATGTTTAGTAAAAGATTTATTTTGATTATAAGCATGAGGAGAATTCAACATGGATTGCAACAAGGAAATACAATCTATCAAAGAACAATTATGATAATTAAAATACTTGAAATCCAAAAGAGTGGTTTCATTGCTACTCAAACTTTTGGCCTCTTCAATTCCACTTTTATAAATTTTTGCATCAAGATCTATAAACTCCGAATCATTGGGACACATTTTAGCTAAAGTTGACTCATCTCTAGTCCCATCTTTATCAAGATTTATATTAGAAAACAAAGATTCAATATGAGTCACATCAATCGCTTTAAGATCTTCATTATTATTTTCACGAGAAATCGAAGAACGCGCTTTTACAAACCAATCTCGCTTAGCACGCATCCTAGCGGTTCTTTCTTTACATTCATCAATAGAAATTTTCATAGCTTTTAGAGACTCATTAATATCATGCTTGGGTGGAATAGATCTAATTGTCAAAGAATCAATCTCAAGAGAATTTCTATCCACGTTCCTAGTCAAATCATCAATCTTAAGCAATTTTTCTTCAACCATAGCATTGGAATTCTTTTGAGAACTAATAAATTATTTAATATTGTTCTCAATATCAGAGGGAATCTTATTATAATTTCCATAAGAATTTTTGTAGGAATTACCATAATTATTAGAGGAATTACTAGGAAACGGCCTAGGGTTGAAATTACCTCTATACGCGTTATTACCAAAATTGTTCCTACCAACAAAATTCACATCCATAGATTCATTATTATTATCAATCAAAGTGGACAAAGGCGTATCATTAGGATCAATAGGAGCACTCTTAATAGCAAATATTTTCATAAGTTCATCCATCTTTCCTCTTAAAACATTAATTTCTTCAATCGCATGCACTTTTTTACTAGTAGAGGATCTTTCGGTATGCCATTGAGAGTAATTAGCCATGATATTATCTAGGAGTTTAGTAGCTTCTCCTAATGTGATTTCCATAAAAGTACCTCCTGGGGACGAATCTAAAAGATTTCTAGATGCAAAATTCAATCCGGCATAAAAATTTTGTATGATCATCCATAAACTTAACCATGAGTAGGGCAATTTCTTATCATCAATTTCATCCTCTCCCAAGATGGTGCAACATGTTCATGATCAAGTTGCTTAAAATTCATTATGTCGTTCCAAAGGGAGATGATCTTAGCGTGAGGAAAATACTTGGAAATAAAAGCATCTTTACACTTATTCCATGAATCGATACTATTTTTAGGCAAAGATGAAAACCAAGTTTTAGCGTGATCTTGTAGTGAGAATGGAAATAGCTTCAGTTTAACAATATCATTATCCACATCTTTTTTCCTTTGCGTATCACACAACTCAACGAAAGTATTTAGATGGGATGTAGCATCTTCACTAGGAAGGCATGTAACATCCCAAATTTTCAATTTGGAATGTTCTACAATTATTAGCTAAGCATCTATGCATTTTGTTTGAATTGAGTGGCATTTGGAAATTTCAGAGGCATTTGAGTTTTATCTGACTTTGAATTCAACTTGGCATTTGAAATTTATTTCAAAAATCCCTAACAAATACTTGTTCAAAAGTATGAGAGGAGCTAACATGACACTCCAAAAAGTCAGAAGAAAACAATGCCAAAAGTTTTGAATTCAAATTTGAGTTTCATTTGGATTTTACAGAAAAATGTTTTTTATAAAGTTTTTATTTAGCCTCTGAAAAATAGTTCATCCTTTAGTATTTCTTTTTCTATTTTTTTAAATATATATATGTCCTATATAAAAATATTTTTATTTTCTATTTCTTCTCTGTCTTTCTTTTCTTGGGCCTTGATTTTTTTTACTAAGGCCCATACGCACATGCTTCTTCCTCCTCATTCATGTTCATAGGAACACGAACATAGGCTACGTCCATGGCGCCTCGAACTCTTCCTTCACTCCTCTTTCTTCCCCGCACCCACTAACCCCAGAACCGGTTCCCCTCTCCTTCCTCGACCCCTCCCTTTCACTAGTGCACCTTAATGCCCCCTGTAATGGCCATTAGAAGCACAAGTAACAACCACCATTAACGTCATAAAATCCGACGATGTCCTGCTCACCTCTGGCTTCCCCTGACCCTCTATAAAAGCCCACGGAGACGCCCAAGTTTCCCTCATCCGAAGACCTCTTCTTCTTGAGCTTTTCCCCTCCCTAACCTAGCCAATTGCTCGCCGGAGTTCGTGGATTTCAGCGGCTTCTCCACCACGCCAGGAGGCGATACCGACACCGCGGTACTGCTCCTCGGATCCACCTCATGTTGCTCTTCATCGTCCCGTACGCGTTCTTCGCCGAAACACACCGGAGCCGCCTTCTTCCTCGCCGGTGACAAGTCTGGTGAGCACCCAGCCATGGGTATCCAGCCAATCAGAGAGCACCACTTGGCATCTGGCTGAATTTTTCTTCTCCTTTTCCAGTATTTTTCCAATCTCAGATTCTATACCAATTCTTCTTTCTAGTATATCCCTTAATCTATAGATCCGATTTAGTTGATTCTTTTTCCTACTAGTTCAGAGAAATCCCATCTATCCAGAGAACCAAACGTAAAATATTTTTGACAGTTTTAAAATTTGAATTCAATCAGATTTGAATTCAAACTTTGTTAGGCCATAACTTGAGTTTCGTAACTCCGTTTTTAGTGATTCTTTTTGCAACTCGAAGCTTGTGACATGTACTTTCTGTTAAACCCAACCACACATTTTTTTTGCTTCTGTAAGAATTGTGCTCTGTACAGAAACTTTATTTGGTTTTCTTTTTGGATCTTTGCTTGTATGCTTGTGTATGTTATTGTTTGCTTACGCTAGATCGTCCGGAGTGCGAAGCTTGCGACTACAAATCTTTAGGGTTCAATGAACATCAGCAAGGCAAGTTCACACTTTGATCATAATTTTCAATACCCAGTTTTTACTATGCATAAGTTTAACCCTCAGAGATTGCATGAGTAGGATTGGGAACATGTGGTTATGCTATGTAGTTCATGTGGTAGGAACCTATGACCTTTGATCACCCCGAGAATATTCGTTATGCCATATATATTGCTTAGCCATGCTCGTAGACGGGGATTGGTATGTGTGATCCATGCAAGTTGCGAGAGATAATAATTTTGGGACAACATAAGGTGGCAACCTTAATACACATCTGGTTGGATTGTTTGGGGCACCTGGAGAAACCAGTGATTGACCAAGGGGATCCCGGAGTACCCTGTGATTACCCTAGGTCCGCCACCCAGGCTCAAAGCGATAATAAGATATTTCATGCCTAGAAACTTCCATGTGCAGCCACAAGCCATTATGGGCTCTGGCATAGTTGAGTAAGTTGTCTGACCTCTTTCCGTGGTAGACTACTTGATGTAGGGGAAAGTAGGTGTACCAGTCTACCCAGGGTTTAGAGGAAATCCTTCAGAAAGTCTATGTCTCGATCTTCCGATCATGGAGGTGGTCGAGTCTTGTGGGGAAAAGTGCGCAAACATCTGCAGAGTGTACAAACTAATCATGATTAGCCGTGTCCCCGGTTATGGACAATTTGAGTATCTAGAAGTGAATTATTGGTTGATCACATCACTCTTTTAATGAAATTATTGGGATGATAATAACTTGGGAATTTTGGGATTGAGTTGGAGGAACCTTATCAATAATGGCATTTTAATTTAGTAGTAAATAAAATTTTATTCCTTTGTTGTAGGTTAAAATTTGGTTTATGCAAAAATTAAAATTAGAGCCTCCACTAGCTAATTTTGCATATAGAGATAGTCTTTTTCATTATTATTCTATGGTGTGAAATTGCCAGCATATTCTATGTGCTGACCTACACGGCTGCAATGTCTCATGTTGCAGAGTTTTTCGACGAGGATTAAAGATGCGATAGGTCATTTTTCTACACTCAGTTTGCCGTGGAGTTGGATGGACTCATTTACCTTTGGAGCTGCCGCAGTTATTTAATTTAGTTGGCCTTCAGCCATATTTATGTAATAAATACTCTTTTGAGGACCTCGATGTAATAAAGTGTGTGATTGAACTCTGTTATAATTCCTCGAGTACTGTGTGTGTCAGCATACCGATCCAGGGATGGCACTTAAGCACAGAGACTTCAATCCATTTGGGTCGGGTCGCTACAAGATGGTGTCAGTGCACATGCTGACTATAGGACGCGGCCACTAGGAAATGGAAAGCCATAGGGAGAAAACTCTATTTTATGACTTCCTTATATATCCGTTGGTCTGTACTCTTCTCTATTCATTTCTATCTCTTCTATACTTCAATAAAATAGTTGTTGAACCCCATCACCAAGTTGCTCAGCCCGATGAGACCATGACCATGAAGACAACACTAACGAAAAAGAAGCTTGAATTGACTTTGATTTGAGGAGATTTAGTTCAGACCACCACTACCAAGTTGAGTCCAAATAATGATCTGCGGTAGTAGTATGAAGAGATCATATATCTTGTGGATATGACCTTACCGGTAGGTTTTGCTTGTGTGGTGTGATCTGTGTGAATTGGTTGATTTGAAGTTCTCTTGCTATCATAAGCATATGGGTAGTGATTTCTCTCATTAGGCCCTTATTCTATTCTAATTTCTCATCCACTCTAAACCGAACAAATGCCTCCGAGACGTGACCCGGAATTCCCACCGAAACTTACCCAGTTGATCTAGAACCAGAATGTCCTCATGCAGATACTCATTCAGAATCAGAACCAGAACAACAACAACAACCCACCGCCACCACCCACGGTTGACAACCTTACCCCTTTCCTGAGGTTGAACCCACCCGTGTTCTCTAGCAGCACGGAGCCGATCTCCGCAGATGACTGGCTTCGCAAGATCAGAAGGGAGCTGACCACCGCAGGATGCACTGACGTTGAGAAGGTGCGCTTTGCCGCACATCAACTGGATGGACCAGCAGCTTCTTGGTGGGAGAATTACACCACCACTTTCCCCATAGCCAATGTGACTTGGGATCAGTTCCAGCAGGCGTTCTGGATCGCACATGTTTCAGCTGGAGCTATGAGTCTGAAGAAGCGTTAATTCCGCAACCTATGCCAGGGAAATCGTTCTATTGGTGATTATGTGGAGGAATTCAACAAGTTATCCAGGTATGCTCCCGGTGACGTGGCTGATGATGCCGCTAAGCAGGAGAAATTTCTGGAGGGACTAAATGATGATCTGGGACTTCAGTTGACTGTGACTACCTTAAACAATTATCAAGAGTTGGTCGACAAGGCTCTCATTCTAGAAGGCAAGCAGCAGCAGGTGGAGAATCGCAAGAGGAAGTACGGACAGGGAAAGTACAACTCTGGAGTGCAGCAGAAGCCCCGCTATACCCCGTACTCGGGAAATAATGAATCAGGATCCGACAAGTATGATGGACACACTCACCATAACCATGGAGGAGATTCACATCATGGAGGAAATGGACATAACCATAATGGCCATAGGAATGGCAACGGGAACGGAGGAAACGACAATCAACATCGCTCCAACCCTGCTACACCGACAAAGAAGGATCTAAGCCACGCTACCTACTTTAAGTGCGGGAAAACCGGACACTACGCCATCGATTGCCTTGAGGCCAAGAACAGGAATGGTAATGGAAGCTTTGGAAAGAAGCCCAATCCTTTCACCAGAGGTCAGGTGAATCACGCCAATGTGGAGGAAATTGACGAGCAGCCCCACGCAGTTGTTGGTAAGTTTTTGATTAATGCATTTACAACTCTTGTTCTTTTTGACACTAGTGCATCACATTCATTCATATCAAGGGGGTTTGTGGATAATTTTAAGTTGCCGACCATAGCCCTTAAAACACCAATGTTAGTGAGTTCCCCAGGAGCAGAGTCTACGGCTAGTTGGGGATGATTTCAGTTGCCATCGACCATAGGGAGACATGTTTTTCCCACCGACCTCATCATCCTAGAATCACAAGGATTGGACATAAATCTAGGCATGGACTGGCTATCCAAGTATGAAGGGAATATTGATCGTGCCCGGAAGTCGGTTCTTCTCACCACCCCAGATGGAAAACGGATCAAGTATGTGTCGAGGCATATGCCAAGGAGGACTCAGATGAATTCTCTTTCAGGAGTTGTTCAGGAGGAAGTACCAGTTGTGAAGGATTATCCCGATGTTTTCCCAGAGGAATTCCCCGCATGCCACCGGATCGAGACATTGAGTTTTTGATTGAGCCATTTCCAGGCAAAGGACCGATATCCAAGAGACTATATCAGATGCACGCCAATGATTTGGAGGAAATTAAGAAGCAGATTAAGGAATTACTGGAGAAAGGGTATATCCGACCGAGTTCATCACCTTGGGGAGCCCCAGTTCTTTTAGTGGAGAAGAAGGACGGAACCTTGAGAATGGTTGTGGATTATCGTTCATTGAACGAGGTGACGATCAAGAACAAGTACCCTCTGCCAATGATCAATGATTTGTTTGACCAGCTATAAGGAGCAAAAGTTTTCTTCAAGATCGATCTTCAATCAGGATATCACCAGCTGAAGATTCGAGAATAGGATATACCCAAGACAGCTTTTACCACGAGATATGGGCTTTATGAGTACACGGTCATGTCTTTTGGTTTGACTAATGCCCTTGCCTATTTTATGAGTATGATGAATAAGGTATTCATGGAGTTCTTGGATAAGTTTGTTGTGGTATTCATTGATGACATATTAATTTACTCGAAGAATGAAGAAGAACACAAGGCACATTTGCGCTTGGTTCTCGAGAAGCTCAGGGAACATTAACTTTATGCCAAGTTCAGCAAATGCGAATTTTGGTTGAAGGAACTTGGATTTATCGGACATGTTATATCAGGAGAAGGAGTAGCAGTAGACCCTCAAAGGTTGAAGCCGTCACCGAATGGGAGGCACCCACCTCAGTCGGAGAGATTCACAGTTTCCTTGGACTTGCAGGATATTACCGGAGGTTTATTGAGAATTTCTCCAAGATCGCGAAACCCATGACGGAGTTATTGAAGAAAGACACTAAGTTTGTTTGGACCGACGAATGTGAGGCCAGTTTCCAGGAGTTTAAGAAATGTTTGGTTACAGCCCCAGTGAGAATCCTTCCGAATATACGCAAGGATTTCTAGGTGTATTGCGACACTTCACGTCAGGGACTTGGAGGTGTTCTTATGCAAGAAGGAAGAGTTGTTTCGTATACCTCACGTCAGCTTCGACCTCATGAGCTGAATTATGCCATGCATGATTTGGAGTTAGCAGCCGTAGTGCACGCACTCAAGACCCGGAGACATTTTCTCATCGGAAAAAGGTGTGATGTTTACACGGATCATAAGAGTTTGAAATACATATTCACGCGGAAGGAGTTGAACCTCAGGCAGAGGAGATGGTTGGAGCTTATAAAGGATTATGACATGAGATTGCACTATCACTCAGGAAAGGCCAATGTTGTGGCAGATGCATTGAGCCGCAAGAGCTATGTTAATACCCTCACAGCAGGAGGATTACCTCAGGAGTTAATTGATGATCTCAGAGATCTCCGATTGGAGATAGTACCACGAGGTTTTGTTGCCGCAATGGAAATTCAATCCACTTTGTTGGGAAAGAGCCAAGAAGCCCAGAAGTTAGACAAAGGTATTGTGGAGATAAAGGGAAGGATGAACCAAGGAAAGGCGGAAGGATTTCGTGAGGATGAACACGGAACCTTATGGTTTGAGCAGCGTATTTATGTGCCAAATGACCTAGAGATCAGGAAGTTGATTCTTCAGGAGGCTCATGATTCACCTTATTCGATACACCCGGGCTACACCAAGATGTATTTGGACTTGAAGGAAAATTTCTGGTGGACAGGTATGAAGAAGGATATTGTTGAGTATGTAGCAGTATGCGACGTATGTCAGAGAGTTAAGGCAGAGCATCAGAAACCAGCAGGATTACTTCAGCCCTTGCCGATACCTGATTGGAAAATGGATACGCTTGGCATGGATTTTATCACTGGATTGCCCACGACTTGTTCAGGATATGATTCCATCTGGGTTATAGTTGATCGCTTGACCAAAGTAGCTCACTTCATCCCCGTGAAAACCACTTATACGAGCGCTAAGTTGGCCAAGATATACATGACCAGGATCGTATGTCTGCATGGAGTTCCGGGGACCATCGTATCAGATAGAGGAACATAGTTTACCTCGAAGTTTTGGAATCAATTACATGAAACTTTGGGTACCAGGCTAGAGTTTAGTACAGCCTTTCATCCACAGACAGATGGGAAGACCAAGAGAGTCAATCAGATTCTGGAGGACATGTTGACAGCTTGTGCGCTAGATTATGGATCTAGTTGGGATGATAATTTGCCATACGCAGAATTCTCATATGACAACAGCTATCAAGCTAGTTTGAAGATGGCCCCTTTTGAAGCTTTGTACGGAAGGAGGTGTAGGACACCATTTATGCGGGATGGAGTTGGAGACCGTAAATTATTCGGATCCGACCTTATCAGAGATTCGGAGGAGAAAGTCAAGTTGATCCGTGGCAGGCTCAAGATAGCCCAGTCCAGGCAGAAAAGTTATGGCGATGCTAAACGCAAGGAAGTAACCTACAAAGTCGGAGATAGAGCATATCTTCGTGTGTCTCCACTTCGAGGTGTTAAACGGTTTGCGGTTAAAGGAAAACTAGCACCACGATTTGTGGGACCATACAGAGGTTTGGAACGCAGAGGAGAAGTTGCATATCAGCCAGAGTTACCCGAAGCCTTGTCTGGAGTTCATGATGTGTTTCACGTTTCCCAGTTGAAGAAGTGCCATGCAGAGATGTGTGATATTTCTTTGAGAGATACAGTGCCACTTGAGGCCATATAGTTGGATAGTGATCTGACCTATGAGGAAGCCCATCAAGATTCTCGAGACAATTAGCAGGGTTACCCGCAGCAAGGTCATCAAGTTTTCCAAGGTTCAGTGGAGTCAACATACTTAGGAACAAGCCACCTGGGAACGAGAAGAAGATCTTCGACAGGACCACCCACACCTTTTTGCTAGCCAACTCGAATCTCGAGGACGAGATTCATCTTAAGTGGGGTAGGTTTGTAACATCCCAAATTTTCAATTTGGAATGTTTTACAATTATTAGCTAAGCATCTATGCATTTTGTTTGAATTGAGTGGCATTTGGAAATTTCAGAGGCATTTGAGTTTTATCCGACTTTGAATTCAACTTGGCATTTGAAATTTATTTCAAAAATCCCTAACAAATACTTGTTCAAAAGTATGAGAGGAGCTAACATGACACTCCAAAAAGTCAGAAGAAAACAATGTCAAAAGTTTTTAATTCAAATTTGAGTTTCATTTGGATTTTATAGAAAAATGTTTTATAAAGTTTTTATTTAGCCTTTGAATCATCTTGTAGGATTTCTTTTTCTGATTTTTTGATATATATATATATATGTCCTATATAAAAGTATTTTTATTTTCTATTTTTTCTCTGTATTTCTTTTCTTGGGCCTTGATTTTTTTCACTAAGGCCCATACGCACACGCTTCTTCCTCCTCGTCCATGTCCAGAGGAACACGAACAGAGGCTACGTCCATGGCGCCTCCACCTCTTCCTTCACTCCTCTTCCTTCCCCGCACCCACTAACCCCAGAACCGGTTCCCCTCTCCTTCCTCGACCCCTCCCCTTCACTAGTGCACCTTAATGCCCCTGTAATGGCCATTAGAAGCACAAGTAACAGCCACCATTAACGTCATAAATTCCGACGATGTCCTGCTCACCTCTGGCTTCCCCTGACCCTCTATAGAGTCCCACGGAGACGCCTAAGTTTCCCTCGTCCGAAGCCCTCTTCTTCTTGAGATTTTCCCCTCCCTAACCTCGCCAATTGCTCGCCGGAGTTCATGGATTTCAGCAGCTTGTCCACCACGCCAGGAGGCGATAACGACACCGCGGTACGGCTCCTCGGATCCGCCTCACGTTGCTCTTCATCGTCCCGCATGCGTCCTTCCTCGTCGCCGGCGACAAGTCCGGTGAGCACCCAGCCATGGGTATCCAGCCAATCAGAGAGCACCACTTGGCATCTGGCCGAATTTTTCTTCTCCTTTTCCAGTAATTTTCCAATCTTAGATTCTATACCAATTCTTCTTTCCAGTATATCTCTTAATCTATAGATCCAATTTAGTTGATTCTTTTTCCTACTAGTTCATAGAAATCCCATCTATCCAGAGAACCAAACGTAACATATTTTTGACAGTTTTGAAATTTGAATTCAATCATATTTGAATTCAAACTTCATTAGGCCATAACTTGAGTTTCGTAACTCCGTTTTGAGTGGTTCTTTTTGCAAATCGAAGCTTGTGACATGTACTTTTTGTTAAACCCATCCACACATTTTTTTGCTGCGGTAAGAATTATGTTCTGTACAGAAACTTTATTTGGTTGTTTTAGAAGTTTTCCGAAGTCTTTTATTTGTTTTTCTTTTTGGATCTTTGCTTGTATGTTCAGGTATGTTATTGTTTGCTTACGCTAGATCACCCGAGTGCGAAGCTTGCTACTACGAATCTTTAGGGTTCAACGAACGTCATCAAGGCAAGTTCACACTCTGATCATAATTTTCAATACCCAGTTTTTACTATGCATTAGTTTAACCCTCAAAGATTGCATGAGTAGGATTGGGAACATGTGGTTATGCTATGTAGTTCATGTGGTAGGAACCTATGACCTTTGATCACCCCGAGAATATTTTTTATGCCATATATATTGCTTAGCCATGCTCGTAGATTGGGATCTGCATGTGTGATCCATGCAAGTTGCGAGAGATAATAATTTTGGGACAACATAATCTGGCAACCTTAATACACATCTGGGTGGATTGTTTGGGGAACATAAGCTGGCAACCTTAATACACATCTGGGTGGATTGTTTGGGGCACCTGGAGAAACCAGTGCTTGCCCAAGGGGATCCCGGAGTACCCGTGTGATTACCCTAGGTCCGCCACTCTGGCTCAAAGGGATCATAAGATATTTCATGCCTAGAAACTTCCATGTGCAACCACAAGCCATTATGGGCTCTGGCATAGTTGAGTAAGTTGTGTGACCTCTTTCCGTGGTAGACTAGCTGATGTAGGGGAAAGTAGGTGTACCGGTCTACCCAGGGTTTAGAGGAAATACTTCAGAAAGGCTATGTCCCGATCTTCCGATCATGGAGGTGGTCGAGTCTTGTGGGGAAAAGTGCGCAAACCTCTGCTGAGTGTACAAACTAATCATGATTAGCCGTGTCCCCGGTTATGGACAATTTGATTATCTAGAAGTGAATTATTGGTTGATCTCATCACTCTTTTTAATGAAATTATTGGGACGCTAATAACTTGGGAATTTTGGGACTAAGTTGGAGGAACATTCTCAATAATGGCATTTTAATTTAGTAGTAAATAAAATTTTATTCCTTTGTTGTAGGGTAAAATTTGCTTTATGCAAAAATTAAACTTAGAGCCTCCACCAGCTAAATTTGCATATAGAGATAGTCTTTTTCATTATTATTCTATGTTGTGAAATTGCCAGCATATTCCATGTGCTGACCTACATAGCTGCAACGTCTCAAGTTGCAGAGTTTTCCGACGAGGATTAAAGATGCGATAGGTCGTTGTTCTACACTCAGTTTGCCGTGGAGTTGGATGTACTCATTTACCTTTGGATCTGCCGCAGTTATTTAATTTAGTTGGCCTTCAGCCATATTTATGTAATAAATACTCTTTTGAGGACCTCGATGTAATAAAGTGTGTGATTGAATTCTGTTATAATTCCTCGAGTATTGTGTGTGTCAGCATACCGATCCAGGGATGACACTTAAGCACAGAGACTTCGATCCATTTGGGTCGGGTCGCTGCAATGCACCTGCACAAACAATCAAACACTTGCACCCAACACGATAAAGGGGTTGTCAATCCCTTCACGGTCACTTGCGAATGTGAGATCTGATAGAGATAGATATAAAAGATTACTAAAACATAAAATAAAATAAAAGTAAATGAATTGCTGCGAGATATTTTTGGTTTTTTTGGTTTATAGATCTGAAAATATATGATGGAAAATAGACCCGGGGGCCATAGGTTTCACTAGATGCTTCTCTCTTGAAGGAAAATAATACAGTGGGTGAACAAATTACTGCCGAAGAATTGATAGAAAAGCGCAAAGTTACGAAGATATCCAAGGAAATGATTATCAATATAGGTATCACGTATGAGTCAAGTAGACCGACTCCTGCCTGCATCTACTACTATTACTCCACATATCGACCACTATCCAGCATGCATCTAGAGTATTAAGTTCATAAGAACGGAGTAACACCTTAAGCAAGATGACATGATGTAGAGGGATAAACTCAAGCAATATGATGGAAACCCCATCTTTTTACCCTTGATGGCAACAATACAAATACGTACCTCGCTACCCCTACTTTGTCACTTGGTGAGGACACTGCAAGATTGAACCCAAAACTAAGAACCTCTCACATTGCAAGAAATACCAATCTAGTTGGCCAAACCAAACCGATAATTCGAAGAGAAATACCAAGATATCAAATCATGCATATAAGAATTCAGAGAAGATTCAAATAATATTCATAGATAATCTGATCATAAATCCACAATTGATCGGATATCGACAATCACACTACAAAAGAAGATTACATCGGATAGATCTCCAAGAACATCGAGGAGAACATGGTATTGAGGATCAAAGAGAGAGAAGAAGCCATCTAGCTACTAGCTATGGACCCGTAGGTCTGAGGTAAACTACTCACGCTTCATCAGAAGGGCAATAGAGTTGACGTAGAAGCCCTCCGTGATCGAATCCCCCTCCGGCAGGGTGCCGGAAAAGGCCCCTAGATGGGATCTCACGGGTATAGAAGGTTACGGCGGCGGAAAAGTGTTTTGGTGGACACTTCTGGTCGTTTGGGAATATTTCTGAATTTATAGGCCAAAGATTAGGGCTGGAGGACCTCCAGGGGGACCACAAGCTAGGGGGCGCCCCCTAGGGTGCGCCCCTACGGCTTGCCGCCTCCTCGTAGGTCTTCTAACCTCCTCTCCAAGTCTCGTAGGTGTCTTCTGGTCCAAGAAAAATCATCGCGGATGTTTTATTCCGTTTGGACTCCGTTTAATATTCCTTCTCTGTAAAAGTCAAAAACAAGGAAAAAACAAAAACTGGCACTAGGCTCTAGGTTAATAAGTTAGTCCCAAAAATAATATAAAATAGCATATTAATGCATATAAAACGTCCAAAATAGATAATATAATAGCATGGGACAATAAAAAATTATAGATATGTTGGAGATGTCTCAGTTCCCAAACAGAAAATAAAGTTTATTCCTTTTTCCACCATACTTTCACATTCCACGGCTAGCCGTATCCACGGGTGCCGTCCATACCAACACTTTCCAAGTAATTTATTATTTCGGGACTGGGCATCCCTTATACCTTTGCCGTACTCTTATGCAATAACAAGTGAATAAACACTCATCTTGAGAATAACACATCTAGCATGGAAAAATGTCAGGCACCCCCTACCGTGTCATGAGCGGTATGAGCACACAAAAATGAAATTATTTTGAAAATCAGAGATGGCAGATACAAATTTGATTAGAACGACACGGAAATACCGCATATAAATAGGTATAGTGGACTCATATGGCAAAATTGGGTTTAAGGATTTTGCATGCACAAGTAGTATTCCTACTTAGTACAAGTAAAGGCTAACAAAAAGATTGAGAAGCATCCAACCGAGCAACGAAAAATCACATAAGCGAGCATTAGGCATAACTAACACCGAATAATGCACCATAACTAGGATGTAATTTCACATAACTATTGACTTTCGTGCTTGCATAGGGAATCACAAACCTTAACACCAATATTCTTACTAAAGCACAATTACTCACCAACATGACTCACATATCACTATCATCATATATCAAACCTATTACAAAGAATCAAGTTTATTTGGTCCAATGATCTTCATGAAAGTTTTTATTATATCCCTCTTGAATATCTATCACTTTGGGACTAGTTTCATATGTTGCTTTTGATAGCTCAAACAAATCTAAGTGAAGAACATGAGCATAAATTTTTTCTTATCTCAAAATAATATAAGTGAACCATGAGAGAATTTCTTCAAAAAATACTAACTCTCAAATAAATCTAAGTGAAGCACTAGAGCAATTCCATAGCTAATTTTTTAAGTGAAGTATAAAGAGCAATTCTAACAATGTAGCGACCAGACCTCAAACAGTCTAGTCTCTGTGCATCAGTGTCATCCCTGGATCGGTAATGCTGACACACACAGTACTTTGAAGGATTTATAACAGAGTAGCAATCACACACTTATTACATCGAATAGTTCAAGAGAACTCAATACAATAAAAATGGCCTAAGGCCATCTAAAATACAATAACAGCGGAAGGCTTGGAAGATAAAGTGAGTCCATCAACTCCAACGGCATCACTGAGTATAAGACCACGACCTAAGGCTCCTTACTCGTCGTCTGAAAAGTCTGCAACATGATATGTTGTAGCCCGAAAATGGGTCAGCACATGGAATATGCTGGCAAAGTAACACATAGAGAGTAATGAACAGAATAATGCTATCACTACATGCATATTTGGCTGGTGGAAAGCTCTGTGGTTACAGTTTTGCGAAAAGCCAATTTTTCCCTACCACAAAAGAATAAATTTTATTTAACTATCATGGTGGTTGTTAAACATTGAGAAGGTACCTCCAACTCAATCCCAATTAAGAACGTGATTAACCCAATCAAATTAAATTAAGTAACATGATGATGAGATTCACATGATAATCCAAGAACTAGATACTCAAGATGTCCATAACCGGGGACACGGCTAATCATGATTAGTTTGTACACTCTGGAGAGGTTTGTGCACTTTTCCCCACAAGACTCGATCAGCTCCGCTTGATTCCTCGCACTACATGGTGTTTGAGAAACGGATGACCGAGACACAGTCTTTCAGAAACACTACTCTTTACTCCGGGTGGACAGATACACCTACTTTCCCCTACATCTGCTAGCCCACCTCTTCAAGAGGTCATGTAACCTACTCAACTATGCTAGAGCCCATAATAGCTTGTGGCTGCACACTGAAGTTTCTAGCATGAATAATCTTATGATCCCTTTGAGTCTGGGTGGCGGTCCATAGGATGATCACACGGGTACTCCGGGATATCCAAAAATACAGACAACACTGGTTTCTCCAGGTGCCTCAATCCACCCAGATGTAAATTAAAGTAGCCATCTTAAGTTGAACCATAAATTAATAATCTCACATCTGTCATGAAGAATTCACTCAAACCCAATCCACGTCTACGAGCATAGCATAGCAATATAAGCAAACGTAGAAGTAACTCCCAAAGGTTTGATAGTAAACAGGACAATAGGTACTACCTCATCTACTTCCCAAAACCCACATATTAATCAGATCCTAATCATGCAACTGTTTGAGGATTTATCTAATGCAATAAAACTGGGTGATGAAAAGTATGATCAAAGTGTTACTTGCCTTGCTGATGATCCGTGAAACCTAGAGATTCGTAGTAGCACGCTTTGCACTCCGGGTACTCTATCGCAAACAAACAATACATACATAAGCAATCAAGCAAGGGTGCACGAAATAAAACTCAAAATAAGAGATCTAACCAGAAAGTTCAACTTAAGAACTCTGGTTTGCAAAAAGAATCAATTCAAACGAAGCAACGAAGGTCAAACGGCGAAAGAAACAAGCTTCGTTTACTGATCTGGATCTAAGTCAAATTTTACAGTAGCAAAAACTTGTTTGAGTTGGTTAAATGGAAAGAGAATTTTGAGACGGAACTCTAGGCGCTTGAATCGCCTGATTCTGATAAACGAGTGAAAAGTTATACTAAGACGAAAAACAGATCGAAAATCGCGATCAGGAATAATCGCGGAAAATCTGAGAAAAAGAAAAACTGACGAACAGGCTAACGATCGAACGTTCGCTGTCTGTAAAAAAAGACGAAAACCGTTCGTCAAAACGAACGAACGAACGGGCGTTCGCTATTTAACTAAACCGGGAAAAAATAAACCGATCTAATATAAAAAATGCATCTCGGTTTCGAAATAAAACCGAACGGTTTTTCGAGAAAAACCGGCGGCTACCTCGGTTCGCGTGACGGCGGCGGCGGCGAGTGGCTCTGGCAAGTGGCGGCGTCGGGCGAGAGGCGGCGGGGCTCCGGCAGGCGGCAGGTCGGGCGGCGGGGCGACGCGGGCAGCGGCGCGGGCGGCGGCGGCGGGTAGGGTTTTGGGGCGGCGGCGACTTGGGCTGAGGCGGGGCTCGGGCCGCGGCTTTAAAGGCCGGCCGGGCTGAGGTGTCCGGGTCGGACACGGCCCGTAAGGCGGTTGACCTTTAAAAAATATATATATATAATTCGGACGTGCAGAAAAAGTAAGAAAAGGAATAAAAAACGGACTCCAATAATCCCAAAATAAATTTTCCCCGTCCTCTAAAAATAAGCCGGACAAGATGAACATTTATTTGGGCCTAAAATGCAATTTTGAAAAACGCGTATTTTCCTAATTCAAATAAAATCCAAATAAAATCAAATATTTGTTTTTAATATTTTCCTCCAATATTTCATTATTTGTGGAGAAGTCATTTTATCCCCTCTCATATATTTTGATATGAAATATTTTCAGAGAGAAAAATAATTAAAACAAATGATCCTATTTTCAAAATATGAGAAAACCCAAATATTAAAATAACGAAATCCCCAACTCTCTCCGTGGGTCCTTGAGTTGCGTGAAATTTCTAGGATCACAAATCAAAATGCAATAAAATATGATATGCATGATGATCTAATGTATAACATTCCAAATTGAAAATTTGGGATGTTACAAACAAATCCTAGCATAATTTTGGCTCTCTCAAATAGGTCTGTTTAGCAAAGATACTTGACACAAACTAAAAAGTAAAACAAGCAAAGGCTCGTATAATACAAGACACTCCAAGCAAAACTTATGATATTTGACGAATAAAAATATAGTTCCAAGTAAAATACTGATGGTCGTTAGAAGAAAGAGGGGATGCCACTCAGGGAATCCCTAAGCTTAGTTGCTTGTTACTCTTTGGATAATAACTTGGGGTGCCATGGGGCATCCCCAAGCTTAGGTTCTTCTTACTCCTTATTCCTTCATCCATCGTGATCTCACCCAAAACTTGAAAACTTCAATCACACAAAACTCAACAAAACCTTCGTGAGATCCGTTAGTATAACAAAGCAAATCACTACTCTAAGTACTATTGCAAACCCATTCATATTTCATTTTTGCATTATATCTACTGTATTCCAACATTGCAATGGCTCATACCCCCCGATAAATGTTGGGGAACGTAGTAATTTCAAAAAAATTCCTACGCACACGCAAGATCATGGTGATGCATAGCAACGAGAGGGGAGAGTGTCGTCCACGTACCCTCGTAGACCGTAAGAGGAAGCGTTATGACAACGCGGTTGATGTAGTCGTACGTCTTTATGATCGACCGATCCTAGTACCGAACGTACGACACCTCCGCGATCTGCACACGTTCAGCTCGGTGACGCCCCACGAACTCACGATCCAGTAGAGCTTCGAGGGAGAGTTCCGTCAGCACGACGGCGTGATGAAGGTGATGATGAATCTACCAGTGTAGGGCTTCGCCTAAGCACTATGACGATATGACCGAGGTGGATTATGGTGGAGGGGGCACCGCACACGACTAAGAGATCAATGATCAACTTGTGTCTCTAAGGGGTGCCCCCCTCCCCCGTATATAAAGGAGTGGAGGAGGGGGAGGGCCGGCCCTGTACTATGGCGCGCCCTGGGGAGTCCTACTCCCACCGGGAGTAGGATCCCCCCTTCCAAGTAGTAGGAGTAGGAGAGAAGGAAGGGGAAGAGAGAGGAGAAGGAAGGAGGGGGCACCGCCCCTCCCCCTTGTCCAATTCGGACTAGGCCTTGGGGGGCGCGTGGCCTGCCCTAGGCAGCCCCTCTTGTCGGTGTCAAAACCGGTGGATCTCGGGTAGGGGGTCCCGAACTGTGCGTCTAAGGCGGATGGTAACAGGAGGCGGGCGACACAATGTTTACCCAGGTTCGGGCCCTCTCGATGGAGGTAATACCCTACTTCCTGCTTGATTGATCTTGATGATATGAGTATTACAAGAGTTGATCTACCACGAGATCGTAGAGGCTAAACCCTAGAAGCTAGCCTATGATTATGATTGTTGTTGTCCTACAGACTAAACCCTCCAGTTTATATAGACACGGGAGGGGGCTAGGGTTACACAGAGTCGGTTACAAGGGAGGAGATCTACATATCCGAATTGCCAATCTTGCCTTCCACGCCAAGGAGAGTCCCACCCGGACATGGGACGAAGTCTTCAATCTTGTATCTTCATAGTCCAACAGTCCGGCCAAAGTATATAGTCCGGCTGTCCGAGGACCCCCTAATCCAGGACTCCCTCAGTAGCCCCTGAACCAGGCTTCAATGACGATGAGTCCGGCGCGCAGGTTGTCTTCGGCATTGCAAGGCGGGTTCTTCTCCAAATCCTCAGTACATGTCGAGTAGTGTCCGGCTTCCCATGAATGTTGCACTCCTCGGCTTCTGCGCCTAATAATGGCAATCTTCCACATGTCGAGCGAATGCGAGAAGTCGGGGCATTTTTACACTTGCCACCCTAATCCTGTGAGCAAATCATCTATTTAAAGAGCCGGGGATCCCCAGATCGAGATCACACCATCCTCCCACAGTGAGTATTCATCAGAGTGCGCCCGGAAAAGCCCATCCCATCATGGCCGGCCATCGCAACTCCTCCTCTCGCTCCCGTAGCACTAAGCCAGGTAATTGGAAGAAGTGTTCTGTCCCCCACAACCAATTAGTAGAGTTACAGACCCAGGGGTTTCTCCCTCCAGCGTACATGGTCCCCGTCTGAGCCGGACTAGCCACTTACAATGGCGGGGAGCAAGCGGAGAGCTTTCCCAACCCATCCATGGGGGAGCGGGTATGCCTTACCCCTTGATACGTCTTCAACGTATCTATAATTTAGGAAGTATTCATGCTGTTATATTATCTATCTTGGATGTTTAATGGGCTTTATTATACACTTTTATGTAATTTTTGGGACTAACCTATTAACCTAGAGCCCAGTGCTAGTTTATGTTCTCTCCTTGTTTTAGAGTATCGCATAAAAGGAAAACCAAACGGAGTCCAATTGACGTGCAACTTGATGGAGATCAATTTTGGACCAGAAGAAGCCCACGGAGTACCGGAAGTAGGCCAGAAGAGTCCCGGGCTGCCCACGACGGTGGGGGGTGCCCACCCCCCTAGGGCGCGCCCCCTGCCTTGTGGACAGCCTGGAGACCCCCTGACGTGAAATCAACACCAAACTCTTCTATATATACCCAAACTTCCAGAAAGAAACCTAGATCGGAAGTTACGCCACCGCAAGCCTCTATAGCCACGAGAAATCAATCTAGGCCCTCTCCGGCACACTACCGGAGGGGGCCATCATCACCGGTGGCCATGGAGGAGTATCCCGGAGAGGCCATCATCGCCATGAAGGCCAAGGACCAGAGGGAGAACCTTTCCCCATCTAGGGGGGAGGCCATGGAGGAGGAAGCACAAGGGGGAGAACCTCTCCTCCTCTCTCTCGGTGGCGCCGGAGTGCCATCGGGAGGGGAATCATCGCCGCGGTGATCGTCTTCATCAACATCACCATCCTCATCTATTTTACGCGGTCCACTCTCCCGCACCCTGCTCTAGCCCTACTTGAACATGGTGCTTTATGCCACATATTATGATCCAATGATGTGTTTCCATCCTATGATGTTTTGAGTAGATATCTTTTGTCCTTGGGTTGATTGATGATATAGATTGGTATGAGTTGTATGTTTTATTTTGGTGCAGACCTATGGTGCCCTCCATGTCGCGCAAGCATGAGGGATTCCCGCTGTAGGGTGTTGCAATACGTTCATGATTCGCTTACAGTGGGTTGGTGAGTGACTGAAACACAAACCCGAGTAAGAGGGATTGTTGCGTATGGGAATAAAGAGGACTTGATGCTTTAATGCTATGGTTGGGTTTTACCTTAATGATCTTTAGTAGTTGCGGATGCTTGCTAGAGTTCCAATCATAAGTGCATATGATCCATGTAGAGAAAGTATGTTAGCTTATGCCTCTCCCTCATATGAAATTGCAATGACGACTACCGGTCTTGTTAATAATTGCCTAGGACAATTCCGCACACCGATCCACCATTATTCCACACTCGCTATTTATAATATTTAGTAATATATTCTAACTTTATGATAACAGCACCTACTTTTATATTTTAGCTCTCCGATATCATACAAAGTTATCGTCTTCATACCCACAACATAGTTTTATTTCTCGTTGCTAGTTGGAAGCAAATGTTTGGTGCACGTAGAGTCGTATCAGTGGCAGATAGGGCTTGAGAGAATATTGATCTTACCTTTTGCTCCTTGTGGGTTCGACACTCCATACTTATCACGTCCACCTTTGGAAATTGCTACGATGATTCCCTGCACTTGGGGATTATCAAGCTCTTTTCTGGCGCCGTTGCCGGGGAGCAATAGCGTGGGGTTGATATTCTCGTATGTGCTTGGTTGCTTTCTTCACTAAGTAGATTTTGTTTTTTCCTTTTTGTTTATGTTTAGTTGTGGGTGAAACATACAATTTTTTTAAAAGAATGAAAATACAAAAAAATTTACTTGCCTTTCATGCCTAAAAAGTTTTTCAAAAAGAGAAGTGGTTGGAAAGTTATGCATTGAAGAAGTGAGGGTCGACCTTGAGCACTTGTGTTCATGCTCAAGGAAACAATGTAGAATTTTTCATGGAAGTTTCTCTGTAATTAATTATCCCCTTGTATATATCCATTATATTATAAAAATAATGTGCCAAGCTTTGGTTTTAGGATGATTAGATTGCTTGTTTACTTTGTGCAGAACAAAAACAGAAACTTTGGCTGTAGTGCGTGAATTTACATTTTTTATTGGAAAGTAAAATGGGTCTCAAACTTTTTGCACATTACTTCTGTACAAAATTTTCAAATTTTCAAATTTATTTCATAATTTTAGGAGTTACAGAAGTTTACCAAACTTCCATATTACCACAGACTGTCCTGTTTAAGACAGATTCTGCTTTTTGATGCATTGCTTGCTTGTTTTGATGAAACTATCAATTTCTATCAGTGGATTAAGCCATGAAAAAGTTATATTACAGTATCTATAATTCAAAAACAAAATATGAACTGGTTTTCAACAACACTTATAGTAGTGATTTGCTTTGTTATACTAACGGATCTCACAAAGTTTTTGTTAAGTTTTTGTGGATGAAGTGTTCGAAGAACGAGGAGTTACCGATGTGAGAAGAATAAAGAGAAGCAAGAGTTCAATCTTGGGGATGCCCAAGGCACCCCAAGTAAATATTTCAAAGGATACTCAAGCATATAAGCTTGGGGATGCCCCGGTTGGCATCCCATCTTTCTTCTTCAACAATTATCGGTATACCTCGGTTTTTTGTTTTGTTCACATGATTTGTGTCCTTTGTGTTTTTCTTTTTCTTTAAGAACCATGCTAGTATGAGATTTCCCTTCATCAATTTATAGAATACTTCATGTGCTTCACTTATATCTTTTAATTATGATCTTATAGAATTGCTCTTTGTGCTTCACTTAAATCTTTTGAGTATGGTTTTATAGAATGCTTCGTGTGCTTCACTTATACATTTTGAGCTTGGACATTGGTTAGTCTATATTATTTGTAGAATTCTCCATGAAATTCACTTATATATTTTGGAGTATGAATAATACTATCATTTAAAGTGGGTTTGGAAGAGTGTCAACTTTAGGAATTAGTGATCCCACCATTTTGGAGGGTGTTGAATGTTAATGTGATATTTATGAAAGTGGATTTGGAAGAGTGTCAACTTTAGCTAGTAATGATTCCACTATTTAGGAAGAGGTTCCAATTGAGTATGAGAACAAAGTTGCTATCCATGATTCTACTGAAAATTATTATGAGGGAGGAATACATGCTTGTAGGAGTTGCAATAATATCAAGTTTCCTCTCTATGTGCCTAAAGTTTTGAAGTTATACTTGCTTTGCCTTCCTATGCTAGTTGATTCTTGTTCCCATAATTTGTGTGCTCACAAAATCCCTAGGCATAGGAAGTGGGCTAGATTTAAATGTGCTAGTCATATTCTTCAAGATGCTCTCTTTGTGTTTCGATTCTTGTCTTTTATGTGAGCATCATTGAAATCATCATGCCTAGCTGAAAGGCATTAAAGAGAAGCGCTTGTTGGGAGACAACCCAATATTTACCTTTACTATTTTTGTGTGTTTACATGATTAAGATACTGTAGTAATCATGTTTTATAGCTTTTGTTTCAATAAAGTGCCAAGTAAGACCTTTGGGAAGACTTGGGTGAAAGTTAATGTGATCTTGCTGTAAAAAACAGAAACTTTGTGCTCACGAGAATAGATGTCATTTTTTTACAGAAGAGTGATTTTGAGTTGATTATTTTTTCAGAAGATTAATAGAAAAATTCCTCACGTCCACCAATTTATTTCATAATTTTTGGAGTAGCAGAAGTATGGTTTATGTTCAGATCATTACAGACTGTTCTGTTTCTAACAGATTCTGTTTTCATTGCATAGTTTGCTTGTTTTCTAGTTTCTATGACTTATATTTCTCCATATAAATCATAGAAATGATATGGTACAGTAGGCATTGTGTGAGGACAATTATGAACCTTGTCTTTGACAGTACCAAAGTGAATAGTTTACTCTTTATCATACTAACCTATCTCACGAAGTTTCATTAAGTTTTGTGTGATTGAAGTTTTCAAGCTTTGGGTGAGATATATATGAGGAGAATAAGGAGTGGAAAGACCCTAAGCTTGGGGATGCCCAAGGCACCCAATGTAATATTCAAGGAAGACTCAAGCGCCTAAGCTTGGGGATGCCCCGGAAGGCATCCCCTCTTTCGTCTTCAAAACTATCGGTATACCTTACTTGGAGCTATATTTTTATTCGTCACATGATATGTGTTTTGCTTGGAGCGTATTTTTAATTTTACTTGCTGTTTGAATAAAATCATTGGATCTGAAATATTGAATGAAAAAGAATCCTCCCATGGCTAGTTAATTATTTGACTACTCAGTGTTCTTCACTCATATCTTTTGGAGTAGTTTGTCATTTACTCATGTGCTTCACGTATATCCTATGAGTAAATAGTTGAATGAATTGAATGTCATAAACCTAAATTTATATATGTTTCATATGATTATAACATGGGCAGTAATGACTTCACACATAATAAGTATAGGTAGTAAACTTATTGAAAGTTAGCAAACGTAGAGTTGGTCATTTGAACAATTCATGAAAGAATATTGAAGGAAGAGGGATTTCACATATAAAATACTATCTTGGAAATCTTTTTTAATTGTGAGCACTCATTAAAATATGACATGATAAAAGGTTGATGTTGGACAAGTAAGGCAACGTAATGGGTTATGTTTTCTTATATCTGAAATAAAGTATATTGTCATGGGTCGCCCAACACGTTGAGCTTGCCTTTCCCCCTCATGCTAGCCAAATTCTTTGCACTAAGTAGAGATACTACTTGTGCTTCCAAATACCCTTAAACCCGGTTTTGCCATGAGAGTCCACCATACCTACCTATGGATTGAGTAAGATCCTTCAAGTAAGTTGTCATCGGTGCAAGCAATAAAAATTGCTCTCTAAATATGTATGATTGATTAGTGTGGAGGAAATAAGCTTTATACAATCTTGTGATGTGGAAGAAATAAAAGCGACAGACTGCATAATAAAGGTCCATATCACAAGTGGCAATATAAAGTGACGTTCTTTCGCATTAAGATTTTGTGCATCCAACCCTGAAAGCGCATGGCAACCTCTGCTTCCCTCTGTGAAGGGCCTATCTTTTACTTTTATCTCTTACCCTTATGCAAGAGTCATGGTGATTTTCACCTTTCCGTTTTACATTTTATCCTTTGGCAAGCACATTGTGTTGGAAAGATTCTGATATATATATCCAATTGGATGTAAGGCATCATGAACTATTATTGTTGACATTACCCTTGAGGTAAAAGGTTAGGAGGCGAATCTATAAGCCCCTATATTTCTCTGTGTCTGATTAAAACTTTGAACCCATAAATATCGCGTGAGTGTTAGCAATTGTGAAAGACTAAATGATAGTTGAGTATGTGGAGTTTGCTAAATCAAAGCTCTGACATAGACTCTTCCTGAAAATAAGATGAATTTTAATTGTTTGATGACTGATAACACGGTTTGTTAGTTTCCAAGAAAGTTTATGATCTATACTTTAACACGTGAATTGCTTGTTACTTGATCATGAAAAGTTTTATGACATGAGCTGTTGTTATGACATATAATGATGCTAGAAAAAGTGATTAGAATTATCATTGATCAAACTTAAGCACTTGCTAGCATTCACACTTCATAAATTATTTCTTTTATCATTTACCTACTCGAGGAAGAGCAGGAATTAAGCTTGAGGATGCTAATACGTCTTCAATGTATCTATAATTTATGAAGTATTCATGCTGTTATATTATCTATCTTGGATGTTTAATGGGCTTTATTATACACTTTTATATGATTTTTGGGACTAACCTATTAACCTAGAGCCCAGTGCCAGTTTCTGTTTTCTCCTTGTTTTAGAGTATCGCAGAAAAGGAAAACCAAATGGAGTCCAATTGACGTGCAACTTGACGGAGATGATTTTTGGAACAGAAGAAGCCCACGGAGTACCGGAAGTAGGCCAGAAGAGTCTCGGGCTTCCCACGAGGGTGGGGGGTGCGCCCACCCCCTGAGGCGCGCCCCCTGCCTCGTGGACAGCCTGGAGACCCCCCTGACGTGAAATCAATGCCAAACTCTTCTATATATACCCAAACTTCCAGAAAGAAACCTAGATCGGAAGTTCTGCCGCCGCAAGCCTCTGTAGCCACGAGAAATCAATCTAGGCCCTCTCCGACACACTACCGGAGGGGGCCATCATCACCGGTGGCCATGGAGGAGTATCCCGGAGAGGCCATCATCGCCATGAAGGCCAAGGACCAGAGGGAGAACCTTTCCCCATCTAGGGGGGAGGCCATGGAGGAGGAAGCACAAGGGGGAGAACCTCTCCTCCTCTCTCTCGGTGGCGCTGGAGTGCCATCAGGAGGGGAATCATCACCGCGGTGATCGTCTTCATCAACATCACCATCATCATCACCATCCTCATCTATTTTACGCGGTCCACTCTCCCGCACCCCGCTGTAATCCCTACTTGAACATGGTGCTTTATGCCACATATTATGATCCAATGATGTGTTTCCATCCTATGATGTTTTGAGTAGATATCTTTTGTCCTTGGGTTGATTGATGATATAGATTGGTACGAGTTGTATATTTTATTTTGGTGTTGTCATATGGTGCCCTCGGTGTCGCGCAAGCGTGAGGGATTCCCGCTATAGGGTGTTGCAATACGTTCATGATTCGCTTACAGTGGGTTGGTGAGTGACTGAAACACAAACCCGAGTAAGAGGGATTGTTGCGTATGGGAATAAAGAGGACTTGATGCTTTAATGCTATGGTTGGGTTTTACCTTAATGATCTTTAGAAGTTGCGGATGCTTGCTATAGTTCCAATCATAAGTGCATATGATCCAAGTAGATAAAGTATGTTAGCTTATGCCTCTCCCTCTTATGAAATTGCAATGACGACTACCGGTCTTGTTAATAATTGCCTAGGACAATTCCGCACACCGATCCACCATTATTCCACACTCGCTATTTATAATATTTAGTAATATATTCTAACTTTATGATAACATCACCTACTTTTATATTTTAGCTCTCCGATATCATACAAAGTTATCCTCTTCATACCCGCAACATAGTTTTATTTCTCGTTGCTAGTTGGAAGCAAACGTTCAGTGCACGTAGAGTCGTATCAGTGGCACATAGGGCTTGAGAGAATATTGATCTTACCTTTAGCTCCTTGTGGGTTCGACACTCCATAGTTATCACTTCCACCTTTGGAAATTGCTACGATGATTCCCTGCACTTGGGGATTATCACCCCTTACTTATTAAGGGGACTTGGATTTCCAATCCATCCATTCCTCCGCGGGGTCCTGGAGTTCTGCGGCCTCCAGCTGCATAATTTTACTCCATCCTCCATATTACACATCGCGGGCGACGTCGCTCTTTGTGAGCTGTTTCTGGGCTGCGAAGCTCATTTCGAGCTATGGCAGAGGCTATTCTGCCTCGTACACTGTACACAGGAGGGGTCAATATATCAAGTGGGCGGAGCCGAGATATGGCGCATCGCCGGGACCGGATACCTATCCGGTACTCCGAAGAAGACATCCGAAGACTAGCCTTCGGAGTGGTTTTATATGGAGGACGTCCCCCTTCCGGACCCTATTCGGATAGGCCTTCCTGATTTCATTAACGCCCCTTTGAAGAAACGCCGCAGCTGGCGCCCTCAGAGCCCCCAGGAGGAAGATAACAGAAAGGTCCTTTACCTGATGGGCCAGATAAAAGCGCTGACCAAATCAGGGCTGACCATAATTGAGGTCATGTCAATATGTATAATGCGGGGGGTGCAACCACTTCAATATCGGGGACAACCCATGTGGCACTTCAATGGAGAAGACAATGCCACCCGCTGCGGTCGTAAAGGTCCGGACTCCGCCGCTGCTCTAGCGAAAATACTGTCCGATTTGTACAAAGGAGAGGAAGAGGAGTTCATCTGCATTAAGCCACGGGATGGATTCTCCATGTACAACCCCCCGAACTGGGTGAGCTGCTACCTTTTACTCCAGACCTTCCCGCATCCTTCATCATAAATATTTACCTTGCTATTTCATAGCAGGAACTGCGAAAAGCTGTGAGGGAGGTCCACAGCCCGTCTCCACAACCAGAGGACCCTGACCGGGCCCTCGACCCCGGACTCGAAGAAGATCCGGACATATTTGTGGAGCTCGTCGACAGGACGTTCTATCAGTTAAGCTGTGATGGTGCCTTGGTGGCCATCATAGGCGATTATCCTGGCTTGCTCCCTACATCGCATGTAAGTAAAACCGGAGTCCCAACTTCCGAGAAGGATCCCTTCTTTGCACTTTACCCACCGCACACGTATTGCGTTTTACAGGGAAGGCCCTCGGGGCGCCATGCCGAACCCGCGGTGTCTCATCAACAAGGGGCACTGAAGCCGGGTAGGCTCAAAAGGAAGGCGGTCAGGACTGAGACGCCGTCACAGAGGTATGAAAAAACCCTGCTCCGCGGTTGTCGTCTCTAAAATATAATAACGTCCATGGTTCCTAGCAGAAAAAACGCTCGCCGGACCATGTCCGGAGAGCCTGCCGGCCACGCCTCCACCAGCCGGACTCCAGAGCCGGACTTAGGGGCAGATGCTAACGTGGGGACAACACCGGATGTTCCTCCTACAGAGGATGCAGATAGGCTGTCCGCTACGAATTCCGAAGTGGAGAGCGCCATGAATCACAGGCGTCGCCGGGCCGTACTCCGCGACCCTGGTTTCTTTGAAGAGGCGTTCGATGCCTTCAACTCAGGGGAAGCGTACATCCGAGCTGCTCAAAATGGTCTTGCCAGAGCCACGGACCAGTACGTAAAGGATATACGGGTAAGAAAATCTGATAATTATGTATATTAGTAGCCCCTGAGACTTGAAACAGTTGACACAACTGATTTAAGGACCATTATGTGCGTAGGTTCTTACGGAGAAGAATACCCAGTTGTCTCAAGAGCTGGAGGAGTGCAAAGCCCAGCTACGGGCCGCAGTTGCCGCAATGAAGGAGTTTGAGAAGGCCCCATCTGGTAAAACTTGTTTTTATCAAAAAGAATGACATGTACCGGTTAGTATGCGGCATGCATGCAAATCTAACAATAGATTCTGCAGGTGATCTCGGAGTGAATCCGGAGGTCGTGCGACGGGATGAGCAACATGCTCAACGATAGCTAAAGGCTGGCGAGCGCGTGCTTACACAGGTTAGGCGGGAGAAAAATGATCTCCAAGGTGCCAATACCCGGCTGGGCGTTGAACTGAAAGATGTTCGGGCCCAGCTTGCTGACTCCGTAAAGGAGAATAAGAGGCTTCGGCGCGGCATTTTTAGTAAGTGCTTGAACGAACTTTTATAGAGTTCGGCAAAGAAACTGGCTAACAGAGTTATATATGTAGGTATGCTAACGGGTCGTCCCGCAGAGGAGATGCCCGGGTCTGCAGGTGATCTTCTGCCAGAGCTCTCACAACTGCACGAACAAGTTCGTCAGGTGATGCAGGGCATTGCCCAGGCCTTATGGCCATCCGCCTCCCTGCCAGGAAGCATGGGGGAGCTCGTAGAGATGCTCAAGGGAGCGCGCCGGCGCTTCCGATTATGGAAAATATCTACCTGCCGACAAGGTGCAAGGGAAGCCTGGGCCATGGTGAAGACTCGATATACCAAGGTTGACCCGAACGATATGGCCGAAGTTGGACCTGTGGGGTCTGACAGGAAAGAGATCCCTGTCAGTTTGGTGTATGACCAGGTGAAATTAGCCGCAAAGTATTCCCAACAGGATTGTAGGCTAGACAGCCTATTGGATGGTATAGAAGAAGAATTTAGTTAGTCTAAATGACTGTGTACTTCAAGTGACATATATTATCCCTAGCCGGATTGTAAATCATTTGTCATGGCGGACCTTTTCGCTTCGACCTCCGGACCCGACAGTCCGGAGTGTATCCGAATACCCGCTCAGTTATGTAAAAACCGGGGTACGCGTGGAAACCAGGCGTAGGGGTCATAAGTGCTTGAACAGACAAGTACCCAACTAGCTATGTTATATTACATGGATAGTAAGAAACATCTTCCAGGGGGAATAGTTCCATTAAGGGTTCCTTTCCCTGGGTACGCATGCATTAATGTGCATACCCAGACTGCGAAAAGAGACGCAGGATATAAACATCTGAGGCTTGTATTGAAATAAGTAAAAGTCATCTTTTGTTCAACGACCGAATATTCCCTTAAGAACGCTAGCTTCCGGCTTCACCCAGTCTGAGGTACACATCCGGCTGACCCGGCAGTAACAATCGCAGAGGTGCTCCCCTTATGCCCTAGCCGAATTAATGGGAACGTAGGGCATAAACACAGGAGCCAGGCAACCCAGCTTGGCCAAAACTTAAGTCATATCGATGCATATAATGGCGAAGAAAAGGTACATGTGGAAAAGTAACACATGTGCGGGGGGCATAGAGCCCGGAACATAGTTATATTAAGCTTCTGTATAAGAAGCCCGCAGGTATAATGAGCATGCACGACGCGTCAAGATTGTGTAGTCAGGACACACTTTAAGCTTTTAAGGCCATGAAGAAAAGGGAAGAAAGAAAGAAAGACAGATAGCGGATATATTTATATATATATATATAAAGGGCGGAGGTAACGAGACGAATACAGAGTCCGGCGCTAGGCGTAGAATCTTCGGAGTCTGGTCACGTTCCATTGGTTTGGCTCGAGTCGATTGTCCGATGCATCACGCAGATGGCACGCTCCACCGGTGAGAACTTTATCGATGATGAAGGGACCTTCCCATTTGGGTTTGAGTTTGTCCTTTTTCTTCTCTGGTAGGCGTAGAACGAGTTCGCCAACGTTATAAGTTTTGGCCCGTACTTCTCTGCTTTGATACCATCGAGCCTGTTGCTGATAGAATGCGGAGCGAGCTTTTGCAACGTCACGCTCCTCCTCCAGGGCATCTAAACTGTCCTGCCGATCAAGCTCGGCTTCTTTCTCTTCGTACATGCGCACTCGAGGTGAGTCATGAATGATGTCACAGGGTAGTACTGCCTCTGCGCCGTACACCATAAAAACGGTGTGTATCCGGTAGTGCAATTCGGCGTGGTCCGCAGCCCCCATAGTATGGAGTCGAGCTCCTCAACCCAGTGCGTATCTGATTCCTTCAAGGATCGCACTAGTCTGGGTTTAATGCCGCTCATAATAAGACCATTTGCTCGTTCGACTTGACCGTTTGTTTGGGGGTGATTGACAGAGGCATAATCGAGCTTAATGCCCATGTTGCCGCACCAAGTTTTTACCTCGTCAGCTATGAAGTTCGAGCCGTTATCGGTGATGATGCTGTGGGGGACGCCGTAACGGTGTACAATCCCGGATATGAAGTCTATCACTGGTCCGGACTCGGCCGTTTTAACTGGTTTGGCTTCTATCCATTTGGTGAAAATTTATCCACCATGAGCAATAGGTATTTTTTGTTATGGCTTCCCCCTTTAAGGGGTCCGACCATATCAAGCCCCCAGGCCGCAAAGGGCCAAGTAATGGGGATTGTTCGGAGAGCAGTAGGTGACAGATGGCTTTGGTTTGCAAAAACCTAGCAACCGACGCAACGTTGGACGAGGTCCTGTGCGTCTGCTCGGGCCGTCGGCCAGTAAAAACCTATAGGGAAGGCCTTGCTTACAAGGGCCCGAGCTGCGGCGTGGTGGCCGCCGAGTCCAGCATGAATTTCCGCCAAAAGTTGTCGTCCTTCCTCTTCAGAGATGCACCTTTGAAGTACTCCGGTAGCGCTTTTCTTATAAAGCTCTCCCTCGTGGACCTTGTAGGCTTTAGACCGCCGCACAATGCAACATGCCTCGTTTGGTTCCTCAGGGAGTTCTTGCCTAGTTAGGTAGGCCAAGAAGGGTTCTGTCCACGGGGCGATGACAGCCATAATCACGTGGGCCGAAGGTGTTATTTCGGTGGCAGAGCCTCCGATTACGTCAGAGTGTTCGGGATCGGGCGTTGTGGCCGGATCCGGACTGTTATTGCTGCAACGTGGCAGACTTCGGCAAGGCTGCAGAGTGCTCGCTTGCGCCTATTATTTGAGGTGAAAGTCTCGAAGACTGTCAATACTGTATTGTTATTTTCCACGGGATGGTGCTTTGTGGTATTGTTGATGAGGAGATCCTCGCCGCTCTTGGCCAGCTGCCAGAGTATCCAACATGCTCTAAGGCTGTGTGTTGGCATGGTATCCGGTGTACTGTGAATGTTGCATGGCCCATTGAGCCATCCCTCCAATACAGTTCCGCACCATGTAGTGGGCTTTGGTTTCTTTCTAATTAGATCGGGTGACTTACGAGAGTACACTCTTTTAGTTCGGACGGGTAGTTTAGTGAGAGCCGGAGGATCCCAGAATTTTGTTTGGGTTTTCCAGGCGCTTTCCATCGCATAGTAGTTCCATACTATGGACGCCAAGTCAGCGAAGTGTGCTATGTCGCGGCGACTTATGGCGTTGAGGACTCCCTTGTCCGTGCAATTTTTGCAAAAGAATGAAATTGCGTCTTCCTCGCGACAGTCCTTGACCTTGCTCATTACAAGGAGGAATCTGGCCCAATAGTGATGTACTGTCTCTTGGGGCTCTTGTCTAATGTGGTAAAGATCACGTATGTCTGGGTGGGTGGGTAGATTTAGGTCCAAACCCTGACCCGATCTGAGACCCAAGGGCAGAGGTGTTTCCGAGCTTGGCAGTTCGGGCTCCGGGATGTTGCCCAATTTTTCTGGCCTGCTGTCCGATTCTAGGTTCGAAGCTTGGGCCATGTCCTACCGTAGACGCGTATCCGGCTCGGAGAGCTCGGGAATCCGGACATAGTTCATCCTCGAGATAGAGGAAGAATCGCTGCGTTGCTCCTCCACCACCGCTATCTGATGGGTGACCGGCGGAGAGTTAATCTCCCTTTGGTCGGGTTTAAGCCTGATCCGATCATAGTCCGTAGCGAGTCCCAGGGCGGCATGCGATCCAAGAGCTCATTTAAGGAAGAGAGCTCCATTGGATCCATCTGCTCGGCGAATCCCGAGCCGACGTGGAGCCTGTTTTTGATGACCCGAGAAGTCATCGTCGGCGCGGCGGCCGAACGGGCGGTCATGACGAAGCCGCCTAATTGGAGAGTTTGGCCTATAGCCAGGGCTCCACCTGAGGTAATGTTGTCCTTGACAACAAGACGAGCCATCAAGCCTTATCGTGACGGCACAGTGGAACTCTCAATGAAAGCACCAATGTCGGTGTCAAAACCGGCGGATCTCGGGTAGGGGGTCCCGAACTGTGCGTCTAAGGCGGATGGTAACAGGAGGCGGGGACACAATGTTTACCTAGGTTCGGGCCCTCTCGATGGAGGTAATACCCTACTTCCTGCTTGATTGATCTTGATGATATGAGTATTACAAGAGTTGATCTACCACGAGATCATAGAGGCTAAACCCTAGAAGCTAGCCTATGATTATGATTGTTGTTGTCCTACGGACTAAACCCTTTGGTTTATATAGACACCGAAGGGGGCTAGGGTTACACAGAGTCGGTTACAAGGGACGAGATCTACATATCCGAATTGCCAAGCTAGCCTTCCACGCCAAGGAGAGTCCCAGCCGGACACGGGACGAAGACTTCAATCTTGTACCTTCATAGTCCAACTGTCCGGCCAAAGTATATAGTCCGGCTGTCCGAGGACCCCCTAATCTAGGACTCCCTCACCTCTCTCTCTCCCCTAAAGCCCAAAAAGGCCCATATACTCCCCGGCGAATTCCCGTAACCCTCCGGTACTCCGATAAATACCCGAACCACTCAGAACCTTTCCGATATCCGAATATAGCCTTCCAATATATCGATCTTTACGTCTCGAACATTTTTAGACTCCTCGTCATGTCCCTGTTCTCATCCGGAACTCCGAACAACCTTCGGTACATCAAAACACATAAACTCATAATACTGATCGTCACCAAACGTTAAGCGCGCGGACCCTACGGGTTCGAGAACTATGTAGACATGACCGAGACTCATCTCTGGTCAATAACCAAGAGCAGAACCTGGATGCTAATATTGGTTCCTACATATTCTACGAAGATCTTTATCGGTCAAACCGCATAACAACATACGTTGTTCCCTTTGTCATCGGTATGTTACTTGCCCGAGATTCGATCGTTGGTATCTCAATACCTAGTTCAATCTCGTTACCGTCAAGTCTCTTTACTCGTTCCGTGATGCATCATCCAACAACTAACTCATTATGTACATTGCTTGCAAGACTTATAGTGATGTGCATTACCGAGAGGGCCCAGAGATACCTCTCCGATACTCGGAGTGACAAATCCTAATCTCGGTCTATGCCAACCCAACAAACACCTTCGGAGACACCTGTAGAGCATCTTTATAATCACCCAGTTACGTTGTGACGTTTGATAGCACACAAGGTGTTCCTCCGTTATTCAGGAGTTGCATGATCTCATGTCACAGGAACATGTATAAGTCATGAAGAAAGCAATAACAACATACTAAACGATCAAGTGCTAAGCTAACGGAATGGGTCAAGTCAATCACATCATTCTCTAATGATGTGATCCCGTTAATCAAATGACAACTCATGTCTATGGCTAGGAAACTTAACCATCTTTGATTAAACGAGCTAGTCAAGTAGAGGCATACTAGTGACACTCTGTTTGTCTATGTATCCACACATGTACTAAGTTTCTGGTTAATACAATTCTAGCATGAATAATAAACATTTATCATGATATAAGGAAATATAAATAAAAACTTTATTATTGCCTCTAGGGCATATTTCCTTCAATAAAGTCCATAGATTCATCAAAATAAGCACACAACGCAAACAAAACAAAATCTGTCAAAAACTAAAATACTCTGTAGTAATCTAAAAACTTCGTATACTTCCGTAACTCCAAATTCTGAAAAATTAGGACAACGTAGGTAATTTGTATATCAATCTTGTGTACAAAAATCAGGATTTTATCGCGCTTCTGCGAATTTGCGAAATTATTTTACTGGGTGCAATAGTTTCTGTTTTTCGACAAGATCAAATCAACTATCAACCAACATGATCCCAAAGGCTTTGCTTGGCCCAAACACTAATTAAAATATAAAAAACACAATCATAACAGTTGCATAATTGTGCAAACACTCAAGAACAGAAAAAAGCAAAAAAATTGCGAACACTCAAGAACACATTCATTGGGTTGCCTCCCAACAAGCGCTATCGTTTTACGCCCCTAGCTAGGCATAAAGTATAGATTCAAGTATTATCATATTTAGCTTCCAACTCCTCAATCAAACACTTAGAATTCTTCAAAGATTTAACATACAAATTTTCAGTAACAATACTCCGGGGAACAAGTTTGAAAAAATCATTCTTGCACGTAGGGTCTTTTATCACTTCAACAAAATCGGGGTGAATACTAATCATTTTAAGATCTTCTTTGCTATTATTAGAAGTTGCACCCTTGTTTTTAGTGACTTGAGTGATCTTGCCAATTTTTACGAGAGTTTTTCCAATAGTTTTAGTGGAAGTAAAACTGTGCTTAGATTACTAAAAATTTCTTCGAACTTATCAATTCTAGCGGGGCTCTCCTCTATCTCTCGTTGAATGCGGGTTCTTTTTCTTTTAGTACTTTGAGAGCGTCTCCCGCTTTTGACCCAATTCTATTAGCAAGATTGTGCATCCTTTTATCTAATTTTTCAATGTTTTCTTCAGTGAGCATTTTCTTTTCAATAGCATCTAGCCTTTCCATAACATGCTCGAGAGTTAAAGTTGTTTCATTAATCATAAGAGGTGGTGAACCCACTAGATTTCCCATAGAATTAAAATCATCTAGAGAAGGACACATCAAGAAATTCCCATTGGTAATTGTATCAAGGATGAATATATACAAAGTAGTGATGCCCACATAAAAACAACGAAGAAGAACAACGGTAGATTGCTTACGAATAGATCTATTATGAGCATTGCAAGTCCTATGCCAAGCATCTTTTAGATTCTCCCCTCCCCTTTGTTTGAAATTAAGAACCTCGTTCTCTGGGGTGCACGCAAGAGAGGAAGAACTATCCATAACGACAAAAAGTGGCAAACAAAATTGCACATAAATACAGACCTGGCGAAAAAACGGCGAACGAAAAAGAGGGCGAATAAAACAGCAATTTTTTGTGAAGTGGGGGAGATGAAAACGAGAGGCAAATGGAAAATAATGTAAATTGCAAGGAGATGAGATTTGTGATTAGGAACCTGATAGATGTTGATGATGTCTCCCCGGCAATGGCGCCAGAAATCCTTTCTTGATGGCTCGTATCCGCGCCAGTATTTCCCCGAAGAGGAAGGGATGATGCTGTACAATTTCGGTAGGTATTTCCCTCAGTTATGAAACCAAGGTTATCGAACCAGTAGGAGAACCAAGCAACACTATGTAAACGGTACCTGCACACAAAGAACAAATACTTGCAACCCGACGCGTAAGAGGGGTTGTCAATCCCTCACGGGTAAAAGATAGATTGGTTTGTATGATTTTGGGTAAATAGATCTCACAATAAAACAAAATAAAACAAAAAATAAAAAGTGCAGCAAGGTATTTTTGGGTTTTTAGAATAATAGATCTGAAAACAAAAGCAAAGAAAAATAGATCTCAAAGCAAATATGATGAAGAATAGACCCGGGGGCCGTAGATTTCACCAGTGGCTTCTCTCGAGAAAAATAGCATACGGCGGGTAAACAAATTACTGTTGGGCAATTGATAGAACTTCAAATAATTATGACGATATCTAGGCAATGATCATTATATAGGCATCACGTCCAAGATTAGTAGACTGAATCCTGTCTGCGTCTACTACTATTACTCCACACATCGACTGCTATCCAACATGCATCTAGTGTATTAAGTTCATGGAGAAACAGAGTAATGCAATAAGAACGATGACATGATGTAGATAAGATCTATTCATGTAGGAATAGACCCCATCTTGTTATCCTTAATAGCAACGATCAATACGTGTCTTGCTGCCTCTTCTTTCACTGGGAAAGAACACCACACGATCGAACCCATCACAAAGCACCTCTTCCCATGGCAAGAAAAATCGATCTAGTCGGCCTAACTAAACCAAAGATTCTAAGAAGAACTACGAGGCTATAAGTAATCATGCATATAAGAGATCAAAACTCAAATAACTTTCATGGATAAAATAGATCTGATCATAAACTCAAAGTTCATCGGATCCCAACAAACACACCGCAAAAAGAGTTACATAAAATAGATCTCCAAGAGACCATTGAATGGAGAATCAAAGAGAGAGAGGAAGCCATCTAGCTACTAACTACGGACCCGTAGGTCTACAATGAACTACTCACGGATCATCGGAGAGGCACCAATGAGGATGATGAACCCCTCCGTGGTGGTGTCTAGATTGGATCTGGTGGTTCTGGAACTTGCGGAAGCTGGAATTGTGTTTCGTCGACTCCCCTAGGGTTTTTGGATTTTTGGGATATTTATAGAGCAAAGAGGCGGTGCGGGAGGCGGCCAAGGTGGGCACAACCCACCAGGGCGCGCTTGCGCCCTGGGCCCCCAGGCGCGCCCAGGTGGTTTGTTCTCCCCTTAGAGCCCCCCTCTGGTACTTCTTTGGCCCAACAGGTGTCTTCTGGTCCATAAAAAATCTCCAAAAAGTTTTGCTGCATTTGGACTCCGTTTGGTATTGATTTTCTGCGAAGTAAAAAAACAAGCAAAAAACAACAACTGGCACTGGGCACTATGTCAATAGGTTAGTCCCAAAAAATGATATAAAGTTGTTATAAAATGATTGTAAAACATCGAAGAATGATAATATAACAGCATGGAACAAGCAAAAATTATAGATACATTGGAGACGTATCAATGTGTTTGATCATTTAGTGTAAGAGAAAATTGAGCGTTGTGCAAACTTGTGATTGATACGTCTCCAATGTATCTATAATTTTTGAATTTTTCATGCTATTATATTATCTGTTTTGGATGTTTAATGGCTTTAATACGCTCTTTCATATTATTTCTGGGACTAACCTATTAACCGGAGGGCCAGTGCCAGTTTCTGTTTTTTTGCCTATTTTATTGTTTTGCAGAAAAGGAATACCAAACGGAATCCAAACGGAATGAAACCTTCGCGATGATCTTTCTTAGACCAAAACCAATCCAGAAGACTTGGATTTGAAGTGTGGAACTCCGCAAGGCGGCCACGAGGCAGGAGGGCGCGCCCAGGGGGGTAGGCGCGCCCCCACCCTCATGGGCCCCATGGAGCTCCACCGGCATACTTCTTTCGCCTATATATACCATTAGAGCTAAAAAATTAGGGGGAGCCACGAAACCACTTTTCCACCGCCGCAACTTTTTGTACCCGTGAGATCCCATCTTGGGGCCTTTTCCGGTGCTCTGCCGGAGGAGGAATCAATCACGGAGGGCTTCTACATCAACACCATAGCCTCTCCGATGATGCATGAGTAGTTTACCTCAGACCTTCAGGTCCATAGTTATTAGCTAGATGGCTTCTTCTCTCTCTTTGATTCTCAATACAAAGTTCTCCTCGATGTTCTTGGAGATCTATTCGATGTAATACTCTTTTTGTGGTGTGTTTGGCGAGATCCGATGAATTGTGGATTTATGAAAAAGTTTATCTATGAATATTATTTGCTTCTTCTCTGAATTCTTATATGCATGATTTGATATCTTTGCAAGTCTCTTCAAATTATCGGTTTAGTTTGGCCTACTAGATTGATCTTTCTTGTAATGGGAGAACACTACAAAAAAAAGACACATCCGTGACATTTTGGGCCGAACGAATTTTTTTCCTGTCATACTTATGACACTTCTATGATGATAATTGTGACAAAACCCAGTATCATCATAGATGTGGTGGGGTCATACTTCTATGACAAAAAATCATGACAGAAAATGGGCTTTTCATCCTGGGCGGGCCGGAGATGCAGCTGCATGACATTCTTTGGGCCGTCCATGACGGAAAAAACCATGGTAGAAGCGAGGGCGAGGAAAATATCGGGGAGTTCCCGGTTACGGTGGGTGGTCGGGGGACGAGCGATGCGCGTTTCTCTCGTACGTACGCGGGTGTCTGCGAGGCGTTGGGCTCTAACTGAACCGGAGCGAGGCGTTGGGCTCTAACTGAACCCGAGCGATTGCACTGCAGGCTACGCATTACTGAACCCGAGCGATCGATCGATCCCTTGCTGTTAACTGAACCCGAGTGATTCCTTTGCTACTGCTGCTAACTGAAGCCGATCGAACACTGATGCCTCTTTCCCTGGATGAACAGTGAGCGTTGTTGAGGGGGTTTGGATGAACAGTTCCCGGTGGGTGGTTGGATGAATAGGATCCCGTGGTAGTAGAGGCCGTTGCCGCTGGATGAACAGTACCCCGATCGATTGAGCCGGTGGATGAACAGGACCCCGTGGAGGGCTGGTTGAACAGTAGCCGGTGGAGGGCTGGTTGAACAGTAGTCGGTGGAGGGCTGGATGAACAGTCGCCCATGGAGGGGTGGTTGAACAGGACCCCGTGGAGAGGGTTGGTTGAACAGTAGCGGGTGGAGGCTGGATGAACAGGAGCCCATGGATGAACAGTCGCAGGTGGAGGCTGGAGGAGGTCGACGGTGGATGAACAATAGCCTGTGGAGGCAGTCGACGATGGAGATGAACCGTATCCCGTGGAGTCCCGTTTTGCGGTACGCCACACCCCTCCCGATGAACAGGACCCCCATTCGACTGTAGCGCTCCAACACAAGTCCGTTTCCTATGTTTTGTGGTACGCCACACCCCTCCCGATCAACAGGACCCCGTTTCCACAGTAGGAGGTCCGTTTCCTCCATTTTGCGGTACCCCAGACCCCTCCCGATGAACAGAATCCCGTTTCCACCGTGGCCGGTCAAACACAAGGCCACTTCCTCCATTCTGCTGTATGCCAGGCCTTGTTTCCATCGCCTGTTCCGTCCAAGCCGGTTGGCTCTCGATGAACAGCACACGTTCCGTTGCCTCCCGATGAACACGACGCATTCCGTTGCCTTCCCATGAACACGACGACGACGCAGTTTCTCCGTTCCGACCCAGCCATAGCCATGTACATGAGCCCTGGCCGTACGTATGCGCGAGTAGGCGTTCGAGACCCCGCCCGTATGTATGTACGTGGCCGTATTTACTTTCTTGCACCCTGGGCGCTGTACGTACATGTACATGCTACATGTGCGCCTCTACTACGACACATGCCCTTCCTTGGACAACCACGGTTCATCGCTGCTGCCTACGGACAGACTGCTCGTATGTACGTACACATTCGCGACCAGAATGACAACGCTACGTACGCTTTGACCGGGTGGGTCCCGACTGTCAGGCACTTCCTTGCGTGCGAAGATGTAGCTGGTGGGTCCTACTAGTCAGGGGGAAACGTTTTTTGTGAAATACGGTGGCCCATCCGGTGGGTCCCTGCTGTCAGGTGGAGGCATCATTATTTTGCGCGTAATAAGGAGGCACTTCCTTGCTGCCGCCGTGGACCCAGCTGTCAGCCTCTCCACGTACAGTACTCTTCCGATGGAAGTCGTTCATTGACCACATTGACCACGTCGCGCCGAGAGCACCAAGGCGGTGGACGGCGGCGAGGCCTAGGAAGGGAACGACACGGAGCCGGGGAAGACTCGGCAGTGGTTGCCCACGCGGTGGGGAGTACGAGGGTTTACTGGTCCGGCTGCCGTCGCCGAAAAATAACAGGAGGTGTGGGTGAGTAGAGGAATGGCCTGGCCAGCAATGGAGTAGGGTGGGGAGATGCGGCCTGTGCGGCAGCACAGCCAGCCACGGGAGGCAGGAGCAGGCAGTCCCACCGGCGCTGGTTTGGGCGGCTGGAGCAAGAAGATCATATATTGAAGAAGCAGCACAGCCGTTGGACTAACATCCAACGGTCACTGCTGCTAGAATTGTTTGTGGACTAAGTTGACAAAGCCTTTCGTACACTTCAACCTAGTAGACCCACAAGTCAGCCTCCAAATCTGTCCCAAACAACATACAGCCTGAAATTTCTAGCCAGATTCAAATTAATTTAAAAACTAAACATACCTTAATTTAAATCCAATGAAATTTACCCACACAAAAACAATGAAATTTAAAATATCAAAATCCAAAGAAAAAATTATTTTGGAACTAATTGCGTGTTTGCTGTATTTTTTCATTTTGCAACCCATTTAATATTACTTATAGCCCATTTTTTGGGCAAAATGCATCCCTCCTCGTCTTAAAAGATTTCCGGCCCAGCAGGGCATAGAAAAACAAGTAGGCCTACGTTGGTTATTCTGCAAAAAACAAAATAGCTGGGCTAGCCATTTTCAGAAAGGAAAAAACAAACTGGGCTGGTCATGTGCTAGACGGGCCACAGCTCCCAAAGAACCCAGTTAATACCCTTCTACATCCCGAAAAACAAAATTACTGCGCGCGCTGCTGGGTCCCTACTGTCATCCTCACCATGTACAGTCATCACCTTATTCCTCTCAGTTGTTGACCATGTTGACAACACCGGAGGGCGGCGCCGCGGCGAGCGAACCAAGGCGGAGGAAGATGGTGAGGCCTCGGACGGGAACGAACAGGAGACGGGGAAGATGCGCAGGGTTTTAGCGTGCGATGTGGCCACGATGCGTGCGCGGCAGCACAGCCAACCATGGGAGGCGGGAGCAGGCGGTCCCGCCGGCGCTGGTTTGGCTTTGGCGGCTGGAGGAAGAAGAGACTGAAGAAATACGACAGACATTGAATGTCAATCCAACAGTCAAGGTTGGCACAATCGTATGTTGACTAAGCTGACACCAAGTAGCATACTTTTTTATATATGGGAAGAAAAGAAAAGCTGGGCTCGTTCGCCTGATAACATTCTCGAAACTGCGACCGTTCGGTCTTGCGTCACAACTAAAACTGCGAGGAAAATGCGTTCGTCTGCCATCCTCTTCCCAGGGAAGGTTCGCCACATAAGTGACTAGCACCCTTGGTTTGCAACCGAGAGGTTTGGGTTCGAGTCACAGGAAATCTCAATTTTGTCCTCCTTCCTTCCTCGCAAAAAAAGAAAGAAAATCAAAGACTTGAGAAGGCGTACAGAACAAGCTAGTGTACCAGTAAAGAGACGTTACTGAGTTTTAGAAAAAAGATAGACGTGCTCCTGTAGCTGGTTCGAATCCAAACCTAGACAATGACTATATATGGTGCTATGCTACTCTGCAAGTAATGAAACTGACACATCCAACGTTCGCTTCTCCTCTTCTCTACTTACTCTGCTTAGCATTAGAAGCTCTGGCTGCAGCAACCATGTCCGCTGGCTGCTCGTCCACCTGCTCTTCAGCAGGCAACAACCAGATATGTGCCAAGTCGCCACCCGTACCATCGCCTGTGGGTCTCATCACACCCCCACCGGCACACGCACCGCAGCCGGTTGCTCATCACAACCCGCTACCGTTGGTGTGGTGCCACTGCTGCAACTCACGCAGAGTCATCCGTCGCGTCTCAACCACAATCCTCAACCCTAGCCGAGTCTTCTACAAATGCCCGAATCATGGGGTAATAATATGTTTAAGTGTTGTTCTGCTGCTTTCAGTTGTTGATATTTTTAATAGTTTGGTTGATGATCTTCCAATTTGATTCGTGCAGAAAAGGGAAGATTCGTGTGATTTGTATTTCTGGGAAGTTGCTGATGTGGGGGAATGCAACTACGCTGATTATTTGGTTAGCCGAGGAATCCCAATACCAGCAGGTTGGGGTGTTGGACAAGTAACTGAAGGAACGACAGAAGAGGAAGATGCAGAGCAGAAGGTTAGAGATGCAGTTCCTCTGATCATGGCCAAGCAACAGCTGCTAAACGGCCTTGACAACAATGAGGACATGAAAGATCTTGTGAATATAATGGGCAAAATCGATGTGCTCTGTAGGATGATTGTCTCTTTATTTGCAGTGTATGTAGCACTCGTGATGTATTCAGTGGCTATGACATGAGCACTTTGCTGAAACTAGTAATGAATGAAACCTATGTAGCAGGCTGGGCGTAGTGTTGTGAACATCTAATGATTTCTATTAACAGAAATCGGGGGTATCCCCTTTTGCTCATAAATAAATAAATAGCATAGGCCCTTTTGGTAATAAATAAATAAATTAGCAGAGGCCCTGTCGGGTTAGCTTTGTTCCCATTCGAAGACGTCGAGCAAATTGTAGTCCAACAGCAAACTATGTCATCAAATTCAAGTTTCACAGCCAAATATGAGTACAACTAAACAACAATGTCATCATGTTTTAGTCGTCATACAATCACCAAACACAAATGAACATACATAACAAGTGATGTTCTCACAACAAAATACTAAACAACACGTTCATCAGGTTTTAGTTGTCATAGCAAACACAATTTCACATAGTAGATAAAAAATGTCTTCAGATAGGCAAATACGACAAAAGCAATCTAATCATCATCCGCAACAGCAGCGTCAACATCTTTGCCATGTGTATCAGTCTGAATCGTAATTCCCCAGAGTGTCATCTTCTTCTTCATCCTCAATGTCCTCGAACGTTGGCTTCTTCTTGATCAACTCTTGTATGTCCACAGCACGACATGCAATCTTTTCGCCAGCGTCATTGATGTGATGGTTCTCAAAGATATTAGGAACGTCTTTGGAATCTTGTACATCAGGAGCAGTGTAAGCATCATCTTGTTGTGCAACTTCATTAAACGAATTCCTCTGCTCAAACCTTTGCAATACTCTCCAGTCATCACTACGTGCAAATGTGTCTTCCAAGAAAAATATCTGTGTTGCTTGATTTGCCAAAATAAAAGGCTCGTTGGTCTGGTACGCCACCTTGACATTGATGGATTTGAAATAATCATTAGCTCTGGGTTTTGCGATCCTGGAAAACAGGTTATACCAACAACAGCACAACAGAACCACACACCGATGATCCTTGAAACTGGAGATATACTACAACTGAACAATGTCTGTTATGTTAGCATACATTTCAGTTGTCTCTCTGCCGTACGTATCCGTACTCATGATGGCACTGTTTTGTGTCTTCCTGCCTTCGTCGCGTGCAAGGGTGTTGTAGCGCACATCTCCAACAACACAAGATTCATAATGTCTTACCCGAGTATCAGGACCCATTGCTAGTGCGTAAAGGGCATCATCAACTGCCTGCCCATCCTCCCGCATCTTCTTAACCTATGGTTAGAAAATAGACAAGCTGATCATCTTATGTTATATATTAAAAAAACTGTCAGTGCAATTCAAAAGCTTACATGGCTCTTGAACCATTTCGCAAATCCTGCCATAACCATTTTGTCAATGTTTCTTGGATTTTGCGGCAGTAACACCTTATTGTAGATGCTGCACAACATAGTGATCGTGTCAAACATCTAAATATATAAGAATGTGCTACAAGTTTAGTAGATTACGATGTATAAGACGCAGTAGTTAGCACTTACTTGATATAAGGTAGTATCTCAGGACAATTATTCAACACATACCAAACCATTTTGTCCAAATCTTTAGGTTTGTCCTCTTGTCGACTTTCCCTGTAACTCGAACAGAATAATAAAAAACATTGAGCCCGGGATTATCTTCACCCACCTCTTTGCTAAGCTGATCAGCTGTTTCAATGTATTTTGAGCAGAATGTCAACGCTTCTGTAGCAATGTAGGCCTCTGCAATGGAACCCTCGGTCTAGCTCTGTTCCTAACATAGCCCTTGAAAGTGCCGAGCCGCCTTTCAATAGGGTACATCCAGCCATACTGTACTGGACCTCTAAGTAGTGCCTCATCAGGTAGATGAACAGCCAAATGCACCATCACATCAAACAAGGCTGGAGGATATATCTTCTCAAGGTCACATAGGATAGTTGGTATCTTGTCTCTAAGACACTCCAAAGCATCTAACCTGATATTTCTACTGCAGAGTTCCCTGAAGAATTGTCCCAACTCTGCAACTGCTCTGTATAAGTCAGGGCGGCCCAATCCTCTAAGGATAACAGGTAAAACCCTTTGAAGTAGGACGTGGCAGTCATGAGTTTTCAACCCTTGTACCTTGTTTCCATCTGCACTGACTCTCATTTCAGGGTTGGAAGCAAATCCATGTGGGAATGTCACACGTGACAGGACCTCACAGAATTCTTTTCTTTTTGCCTTGTCCAAGACGTACACAGCTGGTGCCATATCCCATGGTTTACCTTCATCTTGCACCTGCAAATCCTTTCTGATACCCAGGTGTGTCAAATCAATCCTAGGTGTTAAGGTATCTTTCGTCTTGCCTTCAATATTAAGAAGTGTGCCGATAATGCTGTCACATATATTTTTCTCGATGTGCATCACATCAAGATGATGCCGCAGATCCAAATCTTTCCAATACTCCAAGTCCCACAAAGTGGACCTGTGGGTAAACAATAATCTCTCTTCTGCCCTGCCATGCTTCCTTTTCCCGCTACCGTTATCAGGATGGTTTCCTGCTGTAATATGCCTGACCTTCTCTAATTCCACTAGCAACTCATCGGCGGTGAGCATCTTTGGCGCATCGCGGTTTTCATGCTTTGCATTGAACACATGTCTTCGGTATTTTGTAGGACGCGGCTTGTCCTTGGCAAGGAAATGACGGTGTACAATGTAACAGATCTTGCTAAGTATTGCGTATGACAGCGGATTCCTGTCACAGCGAACACATGCATTGTAATCATGTGTCGTTCGCCCTGACATAGTGCCCAAAGTCGGATAATCATGGATGCACCAAATTATAACAACACGCAGAAAGAAATCAGCTGGTGGGCTGCTATATAGGTCTCGAGTGAGAACACCCCTCCATAGCTGTTGAAGTTCCTCCACAAGAGGCTCCATGAATAAATCAAAATCCTTTCCAGGACTTTTTGGACCTGGGATGAGCAAGGCCATCATGTAGTTTGATTCTTTGGTGCAGACATTTGGAGGCATGTTGTAAGGGATAACAAGCACTGGCCACATGCTATATGTGGCGCTCTGGTGGCCAAATGGGTTAAATCCATCTGAAGCTAAGCCAAGTCTAATGTTTCTCAGGTCAGCAACAAACTTTTTTTGTTTCTGATTGAATCTTTTCCACTCACTACCATGTGATGGATGGCTCATTACATTCTGATCTCTGTACTCCTGGTTCCTAGAATGGCACAGTACATCCTCTCTTGTTTCAGCATCATGAAACAACCTCTGCAATCATGGTGTAATTGGAAAATGTCTCAGAACATTATGAGGAATCCTCTCCAGAGCATCGCCATCTTTCCATATTGATGATTTGCATTTAGGGCATTCACTTAAGTTGGCATAATCCTTCCGGAATAGAACACAATTATTCTTACAAACATGGATCATATCATATCCAATTCCAACTGCACGAAGTAAATTCTTCATTTTACTGTAGGTGTGTGGCAGCTCAGACGCATCTGGGAAAGCTTTGCGGAAAGCAGCCAACATTGCGTCGAATGATTTGTTGGTCATCCGCTCAGATGTCTTCACCTGAAGAAAGGTGACCATAGCTGAGAATACTGATAGCTTATTTCCTGGGGTGACAACCACGTTGCATTGTTCCAACATGCGGGCCCACCGTTTTTCTACTGCAGGTGAAAGTTCATGAAATGCACGAGCATTTCGTAGCATTGTTTCAATGTTGGTCAAACTCAGTGGCTCCGCCACCACAACCTCCTCCTCCTCTTCCACATGAGCATCAGGCAGATCAAGATGGTGATCTACTGCTCCACGTAGTGAGTAACATTGACGTTCACAGCTTCACCATGATGAACCCACCTAGTATATGTGACCGACATCCCATACAAGTGTAGATGATTTTTCACAGTTGTCTGGGGTCTTGTAACTGAATTCATACAACTGCTACACGAGAGCACATCTAATTTCAGACCACCGTACTCAGCTCTGATAAAGTTCATCAAGTTTTCAATCCCCTTGACATATGCAGCGGAGAATCTTCGAGCAAAAGTTATCCAAGTCATGTCCATCTATTAGACATACAAATTAGTTCTTCTACTAGATATTACAGGAAAAACATATATGGTTTTTTATGAAGTCCAGAAAAAATACCTAGGTCGGTTCTAAAGCTATGGCAAGATATTTGGACGAGCAGATCTAAGTAACAAATATATTTAAAGCTAATTCAGCAAACAGATTTGAGTGCTAAATTATGGCAGGCTGTTTCAGCAGTCACTAAGGCCGAGCACACAGCCATCGAACTATCGAAGGCCATCACAGCAACAAAGATCGAGTATAAAACGGTGTAGAGCTATTTCACCTAACAGATTGGCTACTAGACCATGGCAATATACGTCACAATAAATATATGGCAGGATATTTTAGCAACTAATCGGGCTTGGCATGCCATCTCAGCTAAGCAGATTGAGTGCAGAACAGGGCAAGGAAGCTTCTTAAGCAGAGCATATTGACTGTAAACTACTTCGGCAAATAGTGAGATTAACAGCGTCTATCAGCTAACATTCAGCGCTACACTGACATGCACGGGGCCTCAGTCTAGAATGCGCGTACCGTGGGAGAACCTGACCGCCGTGCATCTCCACACAAACGTCGCCAGCGGTGGCGGCACTGACCGCCGTGCACCTCCACAAGAACGTCGCCAACGGTGGCGGCGCGGCTCGAGGACGGCAGTCTATGAGAGCGTACCGTGGGAGCAAGAGGATCGCCGTGCGTCCCCTCGATGAACCACGGCGCCGACATATCGGCGCGGTGGGGAGGGCGGCTTTGGCAGAGCAAATGGAGTGGAGGGGGAGGGGGGAGGGGGGTTTCGGAATATTATTGGCTAGTTAGCCGAAGGGCGGTTGAATTTGGGATTTGGGGGGAATTTTTTTTGGGGGGGGAGGGATTTCGCGCGGTGGGCAGGGGGAGTTTGGCGCATGGTCGGTTTCTCCAAGTGCAGTCCCACGTGTCAGTGAAGAGGCAAGCTGAAGCGCGTTTCATTTCCGTGAGCCGTGTGCAGGACCGAACGTGTGTGGGGTGCAATGCGATTGCGACAGGGGTGCTGTGAGTGTACCCCCTTTTTCCTTTTAAACTAGGTGCTTCGCCCCCTCAAAAAAAACTTGGTGCTTCGCGCAATCCATCGATACTAGTACTAGTAATCCGGTAATCTCGACTAAAACGGCGCGGCCGGGTCTTTTCCCGCGCGATATGCTGGGAGGTTGGCTTAGTTGGTTTTTTTGGACGAGTAATGCTACACCTACGTAATCCCAGTTACGTAATTAACGTAATGTGGAACATGTGAGATGTTGATTGTAGATTGGGGGAAGGGAGGGGTCCACCACCATGAAAATCAGGGAGGAGAGAGAGGCAATTTACATTAAACCTTTTGTAGGTTCCCGTAGATGTAGAAAGATGTGAAATGCGTGAATGTGTAGTGGACATACTATTGGAGTGCCTAAGATAAATTGTGTACGTAGACCCTATGTGTTTATTTACTTCGCATGTTAGCTTTGTCTTGGTTCAATAAAAAGCAGAGTTGGTGATGATGGTGTGCCTGCCATCCTGCAATATAGGCCGTCTGATCAATATCTAACGGATAGGAATGAAAATATGACAATTTACTCACACTCCTCTCCACATTTGCAGATAAGGCCTTCCCTCGTTCATCCTTTTCTCCCACAAGATCTTGATGTTCCGTGCAACGCACATGCATCTTGCTAGTACTCCTACAATATACTATATTATTGTGAAAGTTCATATACACCGGCCGAGATTAATGCAAACACGACAGATTTTCATTACATTTTGAACTTTTATAGGACAGAAAAATAAAAGAAACCCGACCCTAAATCTATTCTACGGCGGCGACCGACGTCCTCCATCTGCGATCTCCATGTACGGGGGCGGGGTTCAAGACGAAGGTGCGGTCTCCGGCGAGGAAGAGTAGAACACGGGAGACGGACCGGCCAGTTGGCACACTATGCCCTGCCGCCTTCCATGCCCTACTCATCCTCGGAGGAGTCCCCGACCTCGGCGGTGCCGGACGTTGGATGGCGGCAAGTAGGACGCGTGGCTGACGATGCTCCTGTCGTCGGCCACCATCGTGGCCACCGCTTGTGCGGTCGCGTCCGTGTCCGGCTACGCAGCTATTGCGTCGCGAGCGGCGACTTGAGCAAGGGCGGCGACCTCGAGCTTCATCCTCAAAGACAAAGCTCTCCAGCAGAGCGTTCGCGCTCGCAGTCATGGCGGATGTGGTGCCAGGTAGAAGGACGATGCGCTATGGTGTGGAGGTTAGCTGGGCATTGCCGCTTTAAGTAGCGCATTCCGGTGAGGCCAAAGCGTCTGGGCGCGTCATTAAGTCACTGGAGTTTGTTCCTCGGGCACCAAGCCTCTTAACGACGGCATACGGACGGACGACATGAATGCGGGCAGCTGGCACCGGCTGGGAACGCACCACGCGGCGGCGCGAGGGACGAGGGTTTTTGGTGTGCCAGGGTAGTCAGCTGCGGTCGTGGCAACGTTGGATATGCCCTTTGCTCACATGCGACCCCACATGTCATTGAAAAAGCAAGACGACCCGGCATTGTCTCAGGTCCTGGGGATGCAGTTGGCCGCGCTACACCACTCTGCGGACACGTCGCGGCGCGCGCGCACTTCGGCGCCCCGTGCATCCTCGATGAGCCAGGTGTTGATCTGCTGGTCATGCCACAACGCTAACGCCACCCTTGGCACACTGAAACCGACCGTGTCCAGCGACGATGAGCGTGTCGCTCACCGCGGTCGTCTTGTCCAGAGGCGGTGCTGGAGCTGTGCCACGTTGCGGGCCCCCACGACCAACATGAACGGTTGCTGGTGGCGAGGAGGTCGTGGGCCAGCTCCTCCATTGGACTAGTCCGCACCACATCGTCCTGACTGGTGTGCCCCACATGTCGGTTTCCCTGTTTTCCCGGCCATATTCGAGCGTCGGTGCTCCGCGTTGCGCATTAGGCGCAGAACAGGTGGTTTTTGTGCCCTGGTTCAAATGTGGTACAGTACCAAGTTGTTACCCTAGCCCCAAGTGAGAGGACATGCGGTGCCCCCATGTGTGGTTTTGGCAATTGATGACATTCTCTATGGACTAATCGTTGCATTGAGTAATATTTGAAGGATTTGTCCATAGGAATTTCTTGAAGTCCATGTGTTGGTTTCAAGGAGTTTATGTGTTGACCAAGGTGCTATTAAGGAATTGTCCAAAGATTGGTCATGTGAGTGTTGAGCTTATTGCAAGCATGTCTTGAAGAAGAAGATTGTGTGATCATTCATGTTTACCTTCAAGACATCATCCAAACGAAGAGAGTTGGAAAGATTCAAGGTTGATCAAGACTAAGTCAAGAGTGAATCAAGTTGATCAACTCACAAAGCGTAAAAGATGTACCGAGAGGGAACAAGTGATCCCATGGTATGGTAAGCATTGTCCATTGCACTTTGTGTACTAACCCATGGTCTATGTGAGAGTTCTATGTGGGCTTAGGTACGTGTCCATGGGCTTGCGTCAAGAGGAAGATATCATACAACCCATGGAAATGATGACATCAAGTGGTGATCGTCATCAAGATTGCCATGTGCAAGTTCAGGTGGAGCAGCACGAAAAGATCAAGTTCTTGAGGCTTGCCATCCATTGTGGTGTCAATGGACTTGTGAAGATGTGCCGAAGAGTGGCTCACCCATAGTGGAGTATGGGGGAGCAATCGTCTAGCCTCCATCGACCCAACGTAATCAAGAAAGGTGGTCCATCTTAAGGAGGACAAGATCATCATCATCTAGCTCAAGTGGATCATGTGCAAGGCAAAGGTTTGCCCTTGATAGGTTTTCTATTTTACCAGTCTCATGGTGGTAGTTGGGAGACCGGGTTATAGGATCGTTTGTCGTACTATCAAGGGGGCTCTCAAGTTGGTAGCTTGATCATATCGTTAGTAGAGAGCTCAAACCATTGCATCCTTGCATAAGGTTTCTTGGTTCTTGTTTGGTTCTCTTTGTGAGTCTTAGAGCTTATGTTCATCTTGATGACAAGCTCGTGTTCATCGAAAACGGAGTTCACATGCCTCTTCTATTGCGTTTTCGGTGTTGTAGTTTTTACCGGTCTGATTCGAGGAAGGGTTCTCACTATTTTCTCTTGGGCCTTTTCTAATTTTCTTATTATTGTTATTTCTATCAAGATTGTCTTAGCCCTTGTCGCTAGCTTTCCAACAAACTTGGTTTCGTCGAATTTGGAGTCCGTTTGCAGAAGTTGTGGTAGTTTTGGCGTTCTGAAATGGTTGCAGCGGTACTACCTCGGACAGGAGCGGATGTAATTTTTTACTACCGCTCTTGGGAGCGGTACTACCGCGGCTACCTCCGTGGCTACTTCCGCTCCGGACCAAAAACTTGTCACAAGTGCAGCGGTGGTAGGCACGGATGTATTTTTTTAGTACCGCTCGCAAGCAGTAGTACCGCTACCCTTAGCGGTAGTACCGCTACCCCTAGTGGTAGTACCGTGAGGACGAGCGGTGGTACCGCTCTGTGCGGGCTGTGAGCATAATGGTTGGATTTTTCGCCACCTATAAAAGGGGGTCTTCTTCCCCAATGAACCTTATCCTTTGAGCTCGTGTTCTTCCCCCATTGTTGACCTTCTTCGAGCTTGCTAACTCTCAATCCCCCCATGGATTCTTGCTAGTTTTAGAGGGAAAAGAGAGAGAAGATCTAGATACACATTTCCACCAATCACTTTCTCCTCTATGTGAGGGGAACCCCTTGGATCTAGATCTTGGAGTTCTTGGTGTTCTCCTTCTTGTTCTTCCTCCCATTTTCCTCCCTAGCATTAGTTGTTTCGGTGGGATTTGAGATATAATGTGCTTATCGTTGATGATTCCTCATCACCATCTTATTGCAATGCTCCATCTTTGGACTTCAACACTTCGAGCTCTCTAAATGTTTCACATGCTTGTGTTGATAGTCCTTGCATATTATGTAGAAATTGCTTTACTAAATATCATGATGATATGCTTGCTATGTCTTGTTGCCATGATAAAAATGCATCTATTTCCTCGAATTGTTGTGCTAACAATGTAGAGGAAACCCAACACCCCATGGAACAAGATGTGGTCTTGAATGGTGCCTCAAGGGATCCTACATCATCATCGATTGCGTTTTGCCTTATGGCTAAGGCTTCAAAGGTATCTCCCACTTTGATTCCCAATATATCTTGTGATGATATTGATGATGACAAGAGTGATGATGATGATGTTGATAGTGATGAAGAGAATGATAATGCTGCCTCCTTAAAAATTAAGGGGGAAATGATTTTTAAAGCTCTTCATAAGAATAAAATTGCTCGTTCCAACTTCATGGAAATCATGTCTATTGCTATTGAGGGAAAGAATTATATTGATGAGTTGGAATCTCATCTTGAGGAGCATGAGGTCACCATTGACAAAATGGAAGGTCATGAGCGTGATTACGCTAATGAGATTGCGGACCTCTCCCAAGCTCTTGAACTTGAACAAACCACCAAGGAATCTCTTGAGGAGACTTTTGCTCTAGAATTATCTAGAGTGAAGGAATCTCATGATAGAGCTCTTGAGGTGGCCAATGTTTTTAAAACTAAAAATTCTAAGCTTGAAGTTGCTCATGCTAGACTCCTTGAGGATTTTGAGCACCTCGAAAATGGCTCAAGGGTCATTAAGGGTGAGCTCATCAAACTCACCGAATCTCATGCTCAACTTGAAGCTTCGTATTCGAAAGATCTTGCCAAGTTGTCTTCTCCTCTTGTTGTTAATGATGATGCTTGTGCTACTAACTCTATCTCTTGTGAAGCATCCATATTGAAGGAGAATGTTGAGCTAAGGGCTCAACTTGAGTTGCTATCTAGAAATTATGGGATGTTGGAAGAAAATCATGTGAAGCTCTCAAGCTCTCATGATGATCTTCTAGTATCCCATAATGTGCTAAAGATAGCTCATGAGGCCATGATTGCTAAGGTAACATCTAGTGAGCCTCATGTGGATACTAGCACTACTTCTAGTCAAAATGCTATTTTCCCATGTGCTAGTCCTCGTAATTCATCTACTCACAATGTTGCTACTTCTTGTGATGAATTACTTTCCTTGCCTTGTTTCTCTAATGATGAAGCGTATACTTCCTCTAGTACTTGTGTTGATACTAACTATGTAGAGGAAATCAAAGAGCTCAAGGCCCAAGTCACTTCTTTGAAGAAAGACTTGGAAAAGTGTCATGAAGGGAAGTCCACACTCAACAATATCTTGAGTGTGCAAAAATCCCCCAATGACAAAGGTGGACTTGGATTCAACTCCAACAAGAAGAAAAGGTCCAAGATCATTAACAAGAAGAAGGTCCAAGAACAACTCAAGAATTCGGCCAAGATTATTTGCTTCAAGTGCAAAGTAGAAGGGAATCATGTTAGATCTTGCCCATTGAAGAAGAAGCCCATTAGTGACGAGCAACAAGGGAACCAGCCACAAGTTCACTCTCATGCTCAACCTCAAGTTGAAGAAAGGCCTCTTCCCAAGAAACTCAAGCTAATGCTTCTCAAGTTGAGGAATCAAGTGAGAAGAAAGTGAAGAGTAGACGTTGCTACCTATGTCGTGAGAAAGGTCACCTCGCTTCTTCATGCACTAGTGGTAACTTATCCAACCCAATTATTATTGATGATATCTATTCTCTTAGGAAGGATAAGGTTGGCAATGTGTTTGCCAAAGTTGTTGGTACTCAAAGTGGTGTCAAGAAGAGAACCATTTGGGTAGCCAAGCCTATTGTGATTAACCTCTTAGGACCCAACTTGGTTGGGGACCAACAAGCTCATACTTGATTAATAGGTGTTCTTGGAGGTCATTGGAGACTTGGCTACATTATGAAGAATTAAGGGGACTTCATCATTCTTATTTTCTCAAGCCATGTCAATTGGGTTATCAAGTTTCTATCTTATATCCAGTGTGCCTCCTTGCGGTAACTTGTACTTAAATTGTTTACATTGAAAGTTACTTGCCCCTTTTCATGTTTTGGTTTTGTTCCTTGCATGTGTTTGTATATGTTGTGTCTCCAAATTGCTTATCTTGAGTAATCAAGTATATGTATGTTGGTTTGCACTTCATGTACATGTGTGTCATACGTTGAGCCTTTGTGCATCTTGTTTTTATCTTAGTTGGCTCTTGTGAGAGATTAATGGAATATCCCATTGTGGGGGAGTGACGTGCTTTGTGCACCCCACAATCCTATAAATGTGTGTACATGAGTAATACCATCTAGTATTGATATTACAAGATTATCTAGTCGCTATGTGGTATGTATTCTCATGAGAAATTCAAATTCTAAATAGTCCATTAATTATCTCTTGTTGGATCCTCTTATTACCTCTTGTTAAGTTTTTATTGGTATCACATTATGGGGGGGGTAATATGATATCTGCATATTACAAGCCTAGAAAATGTGTACATTTGAGATATTGTCACCTAGAATTGATATTGTAAATTATCGTATTCCTAGGTGGCATGTTAGCTCTACAAGTTGCAATTTGCTTGTGTTTGGTGTGAAGATGATGTTGGATATCCTTGCTATCTACCAACGGGAATTATTTCCAAATACTTCTTGTCTTTTGACAATTGGTACTCACTTTTGTGTGGTAGAAATTATTGATCATCTTTACATTGGCCTTTGCTTTTATTTGCCTTATCTCTTGCCTAGGTTTGTGTCAACTCCCATTGTTTTCCATACCACTTGTGGATCTTGTTATTTCGTTGAGCTTTTCTAGTAATTGTATAGATATAGTGAAAGTGGTGATCCCAACTTGTGCTTTTTGTATTCAAATGCAAATTCTCTATAATGCACTGGTCTTGGGGTAGCTATCCTATTTTCTATAAAACACTCATCTTGTGATCCTTATCAAGTGTGTGTTTGTGGAAGGCAAGTCATTTCTTTTTGGTACTTTGTGCCATCATGAAACCTTGTAGAGGGCTTGGTTTGTTTGGAACCATTCTCTCTTTTGGGAGTTTGACATCTTTCTTTTTGCGTGTATCAATGGATATCTCATTCCTTGATGTATCTTTCAATTGATATCCTCCAAGTGTTGATTTATTCATTTGGTATCTTTTCTTCACTTGGTATTTCTTTGTCAATTGGTATCGGTTCTTGAAAGTATTGAGCATGCATATTAACTTCATTTAGTCTCTTTGGCATGCTTTCTTTCTTTCTTTGACCCAATATATAAGGGAAACTCCACCAAGTCTCAAATTGGATGAGATGAGCATGAAATTCATTCTCATATATGTATGCACATATTTATGTGGAGTTTGTCCTATGTATGGTTGGTTCTCTAACTCTTTGGTCCCAATGAGTTTGGGTACCATTTGTCTGTGTTTTTGTTCTAGGAACAATCGGAGATGCATTGGATGCTCGGCTCACTCACAAGGAAGGTGTTTTCACCATGTGCTTATTGGAGTCAAGCTAGGATGATCAATGATCTACTTTGTACCTTCAATTGGTATCGACTACATCCTTCCAATGTTAACTCGGTAACAAGTATCTTCATATACTTCATGCACACATTTCTTGCATCAACCTTGTGTAGGTTGTATCATGGCATGTTATTCATTCTTTCTTGTGATACTTGTTTCCTTTGTCAAAGCATCCCAACAATGATCTCTTGTTGCCAGTTGTGATGTCTTTGATGTTCGTGTGGTTGGAATTCATTTATATACAATAAGACCATATCTAGCCATGTGGTATGCTCTCAAGCAAATATCTTATTGGTATATGTATGACTTCCTTTTGGATATCTTGTTCCTTCATGTTGTAACTATTTCGGGTGTACATCCTTCTTTGTAGATATATATCATCATGATTTCGTCTACCTAGAACCTTATACACTTGAGAGAAATTACATCTCTAGATGATATCCTTTCTTTCACGTCCACCTTGTCTTTCTTTTGTTATTTCTTTGGTGGCTCCGTGAAAGCTTTTGCCTTGAGTGCGTGTCTTATCTTGTTGCTTCCTGATGCACTCTTGTGTGGTAAAGAGTTCTTCCTCATGCTTATCCTTACGAGGCTTTTGCCATCTTAAGTGGTATCCCTCGTCTTGATGAGGCTTTCATCTTCTATCTTCACCATGGGTTGTCACAAGCTTGGTTGTAATTTTGCTTTTTAGTATGCTTGTGTATACATTTGCTTGGTGTGTGTGGGAAGGACATGTCATGCACCTTGTATCTCAACTATTCAAGACTATGTTGATGCTTAATGCTCACCCTTACATTAGTCTTCTCAAGTGCTTTGCCATGACTCACACACATCATTTTGGTTGAGGCTACTCTTAAGTTGCCTCTTTTATATGTTGCTCAACCATTTGCTTGTTGCAAGTGCTAGGCTTTGTTTCCTACTGGCTCACTTGCACTTGTTGTGAGGTCCTATAGATCTTGGGGGAGTGACGATCCTATTTTGTGCTCGTTGTATCCAATTACAAAACTAAATTGTGCACAAATCATGGGGAGCTTCTCTAGTTTCTCTAGAACACTCCTTTGCTCATATCATAATTTATTTCATTCATGTGGCACGTAGGATCATTGGTCTAGTTGGCTCAATTGATATCTATTGACCGCTTGCTTCAATTGGTATCTTTTGATTGCTTGTTTCTCTCTTTGTTATGTCTTTGTGGCATATCATTCATTTGCAATCTTTGGGCCTCAATATAGTTTGTCTTCCTCCAAGTATTTACCGTTGGACATGTGTATTGCATTCCACTCTCTTGTTGAGAAATACACATTTTATGGAGGACCACAATTTATATTGGCCTTCTAAGTTTTTTGCCCATTTTGGCAATCGATGCCAATGGGGGAGAAGTTTCAGAGAGTTTTGTGGAGAAGTTTAGAGAGTTGTCTCTTCTGGCTTTGGTTTGCTCCTAAGCATATGCATCTCCTACGCATGCATTATTGGTTGTTGCATGGCATGGTGATGCATAATTCTTATATAAACTCTCTTGAAAGTGATTGTCATCAATTACCAAAATGGGGAGATTGAAAGGACATGCGGTGCCCCCATGTGTGGTTTTGGTAATTGATGACATTCTCTATGGACTAATGGTTGCATTGAGTTATACTTGAAGGATTTGTCCATAGGCATTTCTTGAAGTCCATGTGTTGGTTTCAAGGAGTTTATGTGTTGACCAAGGTGCTATTAAGGAATTATCCAAAGATTGGTCATGTGAGTGTTGAGCTTATTGCAAGCATGTCTTGAAGAAGAAGATTGTGTGATCATTCATGTTTACCTTCAAGGCATCATCCAAATGAAGAGAGTTGGAAAGATTCAAGGTTGATCAAGACTAAGTCAAGAGTGAATCAAGTTGATCAACTCACAAAGCGTAAAAGATGTACCGAGAGGGATCAAGTGATCCCATGGTATGGTAAGCATTGTCCATTGCACTTTGTGTACTAACCCATGGTCTATGTGAGAGTTCTAAGTGGGGTTAGGTATGTGTCCATGGGCTTGCGTCAAGAGGAAGATATCATACAACCCATGGAAAGGATGACATCAAGTGGTGATCATCATCAAGATTGCCGTGTGCAAGTTCAGGTGGAGCAGCACGAAGAGATCAAGTTCTTGAAGCTTGCCATCCATTGTGGTGTCAATGGACTTGTGAAGATGTGCCGAAGAGTGGCTCACCCATAGTGGAGTATGGGGGAGCAATCATCTAGTCTCCATCGACCCAACGCAATCAAGAAAGGTGGTCCATCTTAAGGAGGACAAGATCGTCATCATCTAGCTCAAGTGGATCATGTGCAAGGCAAAGGTTTTCCCTTGATAGGTTTTCTATTTTACCGGTCTCATGGTGGTAGTTGGGAGACCGGGTTATAGGATCATTTGTCGTACTATCAAGGGGGGCTCTCAAGTTGGTACCTTGATCGTATCGTTAGTAGAGAGCTCAATCCATTGCATCCTTGCATCATGTTTCTTGGTTCTTGTTTGGTTCTCTTTGTGAGTCTTAGAGCTTATGTTCATCTTGATGACAAGATCGAGTTCATCGAAAACGGAGTTCACATGCCTCTTTATTGCGTTTTCGGTGTTGTAGTTTTTACCGGTCTTATTCGAGGAAGGGTTCTCACCATTTTCTCTTGGGCCTTTTCTAATTTGCTTCTTATTGTTATTTCTAACAAGATTGTGTTAGCCCTTGTCTCTAGCTTTCCAACAAACTTGGTTTCGTCAAATTCGGAGTCCGTTTGCAGAAGTTGTGGTAGTTTTGGTGTTCTGAAAAGGTTGCAGCGGTACTACTGCGGACAGGAGCGGATGTAATTTTTTACTATCGCTCTTGGGAGCGGTACTACCGCTTGGAGCAGTACTACCGCGGCTACTTCCGTGGCTACTTCCGCTCTGGACCAAAAACTTGTCACAAGTCCAACGGTGGTAGGCACGGATGTATTTTTTTAGTACCGCTCGCAAGCAGTAGTACCGCTACCCTTAGCGGTAGTACCCTGAGGACGAGTGGTAGTACCGCTCTGTGCGGGCTGTGAGCATAACGGTTGGATTTTTCCCCACCTATTAAAGGGGGTCTTCTTCCCCAATGAACCTTATCCTTTGAGCTTGTGTTCTTCCCCCATTGTTGACCTTCTTCGAGCTTGCTAACTCTCAATCCCTCCATGGGTTCTTGCTAGTTTTTGAGGGAAAAGAGAGAGGAGATCTAGATCCACATTTCCACCAATCACTTTCTCCTCTATGTGAGGGGAACCCCTTGGATCTAGATCTTGGAGTTCTTGGTGTTCTCCTTCTTGTTCTTCCTCTGATTTTCCTCCCTAGCATTAGTTGCTTCGGTGGGATTTGAGAGAGAAGGACTTGGGCACTCCCTGTGCCCTTGCCATTGCATTTGGTGCGTAGGTTTGAGTTCTCCACGGTGATACGTGGAAGTGAAGTTTGAGAAGCTTATTACTCTTGGGTGTTTGGGCACCCTAGAGCTTGTTCCTCTTGGGTGTCTTGGCGCCCTAGACGGTTGGTGTTGTTCGGAGCTCAATCATTGTGGTGTAAAGCTCTGGGCAAGCGTCGGGGTCTCCAATTAGGTTGTGGAGATCGCCCCGAGCAATTTGACGGGTACCAGTTGATGAGGACATAGACCTGGGGTAGGGTAATAGGCCTGACCTATACGTCCTACCTAAGGTCCTTGTCTTAGAAGCAAAGAAGTTCAAGAGTAAATTGGGTGGGCCCAACGAAGGTGTCGAGTGCAATCCACTCGACCTACCATTCACTCGGAGATCCCTCCTTCTTTAGGTCACTCGACCACTCAACCATTCGACCATGTAAAAGACCACTCGACGTACAGAAGACCTAAAGCCACTCCGTGCAGCAACGGTTGGGCATTTACCCTCGGACTTAATAGTCATTTATAGCACTTTACTATGGACGTTACGTGTAACGCTCCTTCTTTATGAACATTGAACCCTGTATAACAGAGGGGAGCTGGGGTCCTGGCGTACTCTATATAAGCCACCCCCTCCTCTAGGACAAGGGTTCGCACCCCCGGTAACACACACGCATATAATCCAGTCGACCGCCTTCGGGCTCCGAGACGTAGGGCTGTTACTTCCTTCGAGAAGGGCCTGAACTCGTAAAACTCGTGCGACAGCTTGTCCATAGCTAGGATCTTGCCTCTACATCCCTACCCCCATTCTACTGTCAGACTTAGAACCACGACAGTTGGCGCCCACCGTGGGGCAGGTGTCTTGGCGACTTATTGGAGAAGTTGCAATTTTTCCGATCCCCATCAGCATGGTTTCAGGCGGAGGATTGGCCGAGGGCCGCGAGATCCGTCTCGGCGCGCTCGTGTTCGTCGCCGACGACTCCGCTTGGCTCCAAGAAGCTCCACTCGATGTGGAGGCGCTCCCCGTCAACGGGGCAACGCACTTTCGCGCGTGCATCCGCGGCGTCCTCCTGCGGCAGCCATCGACCCAGTATCGGTCGGCTCCGGTGGCGTCTTCACTCCCTGCTGCCCGCCGGCACAAGCATTCCGGTCGATCGAGGCTCCAGCGGTGGGTGAGGCACGCGGTGGCTCACCAATCGGCCACCCCCCAAGTCGCGGCAATCGAGCCCGACGAAACTCTCTACGGCCTGTTCGACTGGCTCTGTTGGGACTGCGTCCGAGTGCGACAGCAGTGACCCCGCGGCGGAAGTCCTGATGGTCAACGGACCGCGCAGTCCTCCTGGCTTCCCCCGCGACGATGGTGGTGATGGCGGAGGCGATCCATCGCGTGTCCAGGACGAGTACCGCCCCGAGCCCCTCTCTTCGCAGCAGAGGGAAGAGCTTCATCTCCTTAACATGGATGCACTTCACACTCCTATCATTGGAGAAACCCCCGAGGCCCGGGCCTTGGAGGAGGTGCGCCTGGCCAACTTGGCTGAGTGCACTCGACTGGAGAATCTCCAGCACGCACTCGACGAGCGTGCTAGGCAGCGAGTTCCTGAATCCAGTCGACGACAACGTTTTCCGCCTCCAACCCAGGTATATCGAACTCCGATCCAGAATCTCACAGCCGCTGCCCGAATAGCAGAGTCGATTCAGCCTTCCCAGTCGGAGGCTGGTAGAGGCTTGATGCGGATCCGGGCTTTGCTCCGAGCGGCGGGGGAGCAGAACACAGCAGTGTCACAGTCTCGGAATAGGATTCATAGTAGATCCGTAATGGCAGACACAGTTCAGTCGGCTCACAGCCCAAGATCACCTCCAAGGCGTGAGGGACGTGGAGATCGACAGGATCAGTACAAAAACCGTGAGCTGTATGATCGTCGTCGAGTACCCACGCCTCCCCCAAGGAGTGGGTCATACGCGCCTCGGCAACACGATGACAGGCGCCCTCACAGTGGTGGGCGAAGGATTCCAGTCGAACCCCGGTAGCCGGGCTTTGACGCGAGATCCATTCTCGTTCAAGGTCTGGTTGACAGGAACAGAGCACACAGAGATGGCAACGATAGAGATTACCCGACCGGCAACAGGGTGCATGTTTCAGGTCCCGAGTGTTTCAGCAGAGCCATGAGAGCAGCAGTGATTCCTCCCAACTTCATGTTGGCGACTGGAGTCAGCAAGTTCACTGGTGAGTCCAAGACTGACACTTGGCTTGAGGACTACCGAGTGGCTGTGCAAATTGGTAGTGGCAATGATGAAGTGGCCATGAAGCACCTTCCTCTGATGTTAGAGGACTCGGCCAGAGCGTGGTTGAATTAGTTAGCACCTGGCAGTATTTATAGCTGGGAAGAGCTTGCCCGAGTGTTTGTCAGAACATTTGAAGGTACATGCAAACGGCCAGCAGGGCTAACAGAGCTACAGTCCTGTGTGCAGACGTCGAATGAAACTTTGAGAGATTATATCCAGAGGTGGATCACGTTACACCACACGGTGGAGAATGTGTCTGATCACCAAGTAGTTTGTGCCTTCAAGGAAGGCGTCAAGTATCGAGAATTGAATCTGAAGTTCGGTCGGACCGGAGATATGTCTGTGAGTCGAATGATGGAAATTGCTACCAAGTATGCTAACGATGAAGAGGAGGATCGGCTCCGGAGTGGCAAGCACAAAATAGTCGCCCACGAAACGGGGGGAGGGAACTCCATTCAGAAGCAGAAGCGCAAAGCCGAGCCAGCTGCTCCCGGAGAAGCCTTGGCCGTGACTCAAGGAAAGTTCAAGGGGAAGCCCAAAGGGCCATGGAACCCCAAGAAAGTAAAAGATCAAGATGGAAATGATGAGTTGGATTTACCATGCCACATTCATACCAAAAAAGATGAGGAGGGTAATCTCATTTACCCGAAACATACCACTCGACAATGTCGGCTCCTAATCCAGCAGTTCCGAGAGAAACAACCCAAAGAAAAGGAGAAAGAGTTGGACAAAGTTGATGATAAGGAAGAGGACGATGATGGTTACCCCCACGTCAGTTCCACTCTGATGATCTTTGTTGATGTTGAGAGCAAGAGTCGACTGAAAGTCATCAACAAAGAAGTGAACATGGTCGCTCCGGCGACGCCCAGTTATTTGAAGTGGTCCCAGACTGCCATTACATTTGACTAGTCTGATCACCCGACACACATAGCCACCCCTCGGAGGCAAGCGTTGGTGGTCGACCCAGTCGTCGAAGGCACTCGGTTGACTAAGGTTCTGATGGATGGTGGCAGTGGCCTGAATATACTATATGCGGAGACCTTGAAAGGAATGGGCATTCCGATGTCCAGACTCAGTGAAAGCAATATGAGTTTCCATGGGATTATTCCTGGCAAGAAGGCTGAGTCACTCGGCCAGATCGCCCTCGATGTGGTTTTCAGTGATTCCAAGAATTAACGCAAGGAAAAGTTGACGTTTGAAGTCATCGATTTCCTGAGTGCTTATCATGCTATTCTGGCCAGGCTGGCTTATGCATGTTTCATGGCTCGACCATGTTACGTTTACCTCAAATTAAAGATGCCTGGTCCTAAAGGAGTGATCACCATCACTGGCAATCGAAAGAAGGCAGAAGAGTGCTTCCAGAAGGGCTCAAAGATCGCCGATGCACAAATGGCAGTAGTGGAATTGCAGGAGTATCAAAAAAATGCAGATCCGAGTGATTTGTTGCGAGCTAAGAAGCCTGCCACGAATTCAGCATTTCAGTCGTCTGGTGAAACGAAGCCGATTCATATTCACCCACTACAAAAAAATACACTTCCGTGATGATACGTGTTTGTCACAGTAGGTCGCATTTTTTGTCATGCATGTACATCCATGACAAATTTATCACAGAATCAAGATAGTCATACCTGTGCTGTCGTAGAAGTGTTCCATGACATTACCAAAATTATCATCACGGAAGTGTCCACTTCCATGACGATAAATCGTGTGTCACAGAAGTGCTTTCGTCAAGGGTGACCGACACGTGGCATCCACCGTAACGGAACGCCGTTAAGCGATCGGGTCGGGTTTTGGATCCGATAACCCGTTAACAGCCCCGACCAATGGGGATTTTCCACATGTAAAATCATCATTGGCTGGAGGAGACACGTGTCAGGTCCGAGTTGGCACAGGTGTCACTCATCCAATGGGCGAGACGCGCCTATGATATGTTGACACGTGGACCGGCCCATCAAGTTTAAATGGGCCGGCCCAACTGAAGGCCCACAAGATTTTGTGGACCATAATGGGCCGGCCCAGCTAAAGGCCCACGAGATTTTGCGGACCATAATGGGCTGGCCCAGCTAAAGGCCCACAAGATTTTGTGGGCCATAATGGGCCAGCCCAGGTAAAGGCCCACAAGATTTTTGTGTGCCATAATGGGCCGTCCCAATTAAAGGCCCACAAGATTCTTGCGGATCATAATGGGTCGGCCCAGCTAAAGGCCCATGAGATTTCGCCGACATTAATGGGCCGGCCCAGCTGTAGGCCCACAAGATTTTGAGGACCCTAGTAGGTCGGCCATTAACTGGCTGCCATGTTTTGGGCCAAATGTCGGCCCATATTTGATCCGGTCCATTAATGGCCTGCCACGCTCCGGGGCTAATAGTGGCCCATATGAGATCCGGCCCGTTAAAAGCCTACCACGTTCTGGGCCAAATTATGGCCCAGATCAGGTCCGGCCCTTTAAGAGGCTTTGGGCTCAATTATGGCCCATGTCAGATTCGGCCCGTCAACTGGACACTATGCTTTTGGGCCCACTTGCTAAAGGCCCACTTAGTAATTTGGCCTGATATTAGTTTTGGCCTGTTAAGGGCCTGTTTAACATTTTGGCCCTATATTAATTTTGGCCTGTTAAAAGCCCGTCATATAGTTGGGCCTAACTACGGCCCGGATTGCATCCGGCCTGCTCGCAGCCGATATCTGATTGGGCCAAACAAGGACCGAGACAATTTTGGCATGTTAAAAGCCCGTGATTTGATTCGCACAATCATGGGCCGGGGTTCATTTCGGGCTGCTGCCGGCCCGTGAGCTGTTCGGCACGTTTCAGGCCCAACCTACATCGTGATTGCATGACGGCCCGATTATGTACCGTAATTTTACGGTTTGGCCAGTTTACTGCGAATATAGGATATATATACAGTAAAATAACTCCAGCATCGTGAATAAGAAAAAACCTAGACTATACAATAAAGAAATTACGGCATATTACATCCACTGGGCATCAAAGTTCGCCACTATGATAATAAAGCACAAGCAGACAGCAGATACATACACTGGGCATCAAAGATCGCCACCAGTGCAAATAAACACGCCGACAAAATAATATACAAAACCGACAGCACTTCAATAGAGTTCAAGAAAGGTTAGCCCTGCTAGGGAGCTGCAGCGCAAGCAGCCGAGCAAGATGATGAGACTGCGCTTGTTCAACACTTATATCTTCCTCACTCTGAAAGATAAACAAGCAGACAGATGACAGGTTTTGCACATAAAAGTATCAGTGCTAACAATTCATCACATTTCTTACTAACAAATAAAGTGACACAGTTTAAAATTTCATTAACACAATACAGTATTGTTCAGGTCAAGGCATGGCAGGAAATGACATTGTGAAGGAGTTGGCAGCTTCACGACACCACTGGATTACAGGTCAAGAACTCATAAGTATCAATGGTTAGTGTGCTGTGAATTTATACCATTTCAGATTGGCAAATAAAGAGACGGTTTAAGTAATAGTAGAATGATATGACATTGTTCATAGTTAAGACATTGCAGAATATGACATTGTGTTGTAGTGGGTAGGTTCACTACACCACTGGATTACGGATGAAGAACAGAAGCATACATGCAGTGCAAAAGAAGATCACTTGCTCTGTATAGTTTAATTTACATGGTATGAAGAAGGAACTTGGTTGTACAACTGAAAACTTAAATTGAGAAAGGACAAACTTTTGTTTATGAACTACATAATAAACTTTAAACAAGCAATTTGATGCAAACACCAAAAATGAACAGCTGTTGCAGTCATGCCTAACCAAATATATACAACAAAGTTTGAAGGCTTGAGATGGACAAACTTACATTATTGGTGAAGACAGGCTCTATAAAGGCCTTGTCCATGCTGATGGGGGGAAATTCAAGAAGTTTACCATAGAATCTTCTTCAAAAGCATTGCCTTTATTCTACATTTTGTTAAGAGAAAATATAGATGTGATAATATACGAAAAAGTGGAGAATATTTAAGATAAGATGAAGAGTACATGCTACATAACCAAGTAGCTATAAATGCAAGTGCAGCGATACAGGCAAAAGGTACAGCCAAGAGCAATGCACAGCTAAACTTCTTCAGTACCAACCTTATGGTAAGAGTAAATATAGATATGATGTGTAGAAAATGGAGGGCAAAGGAAAATAAGCTGCAGAGTGATGGTACATGAACAACTACCTGTCATTATAAGTACACTGATAAAGGATAGCATGTACTTACAAGAACAATGCAGAGCTAAAAAACATGGGCATTGGATATATTCTACATTAATGTAACAATTCATACAGATCAGATAATTTGGAGCGAACAATTGATAAGCAAGCTATTATGCATACTACTGTCACATAATGAACCAGGTATGTACGCAAGTACAGTGATACAGGACAACAGGTACTAACAAGAGCAAAGCAGCGGGAAGCATATTTGCGATATCCTGTCGTTCTTGTCAAACCGGAATTTTTCTTCGCGCAGATTTCCTGCAAAAAAGATCCATGAAACGCCCACGATGCGGCTATATCTCCCACGTGTCGAGGCATGACTTAGAGGCATAACCGCATTGTGGTTTTGTCGCAAGAAGGGTCATCTTCACACAATCCCATGTAATGAACAAGAATGGGATAAAGAGTTGGCTTACAATCGCCACTTCACACAATACATAAATAAATCATACATCATTCAGAGTACACACATAGGTCCGACTACGGAACCAAAAGAAAAGAAGACAACCCAACTGCTAGATCCCTGATCGTCCCAACTGGGCTCCACTACTGTTCAACAAGAAAAGAACAACACAATGAACAAGATCTTCATCGAGCTCCCACTTGAGCTCAGTTGCGTCATCTGCACTGGTCTCATCGGCACCTGCAACTGTTTTGGAAGTATTTGTGAGTCACGAGGACTCAGCAATCTCACACCCACGAGATCAAGACTATTTAAGCTTAAAGGAAAGGATGGGGTAATGAGGTGGAGCTGCAGCAAGCACTAGCATATATGGTGGCTAACATACGCAAATAAGAGCGGGAAGAGAAGCAACGGAACAGTTGTGAACTAGCAATGATCAAGAAGAGATCCTGAACTCCTACTTACGTCAAACATAACCCAGAAACCGTGTTCACCTCCCGGACTCCGCCGAGAAGCGACCATCACGGCTACACACACGGTTGATGCGTTTTAATTAAGGTCAAGTGTCAAGTTCTCTACAACCGGACATTAACAAATTCTCATCTACCACATAACCGCAGGCACGACTTTCGAAAGATAATACCTTGCAGGGGTGTCCCAACTTAGCCCATCATAAGCTCTCACGGTCAACGAAGGATAAACCTTCTCCCGGGAAGACCCGATCAGTCTCGGAATCCCGGTTTACAAGACATTTCGACAATGGTAAAACAAGACCAGCAAAGCCGCCCGCTGTGCCGACAAATCCCGATAGGAGCTGCACATATCTCGTTCTTAGGGCACACCGCATGAGCCAGACGTCGGGTTGGCATAGACCCTGGTTGCCCAGGGGGCGCCGGACATCGCTCGGTTTGGACCAGCACTCGAAGGAGAACTGGCCCGGGGGTTAAATAAAGATGACCTTTGAGTCTGCAGAACCCAAGGGAAAAAGGCTTAGGTAGGCGAATGGTAAAACCAAGGTTGGGCCTTGATGGAGGAGTTTTATTCAAAGCGAACTGTCGAGGGGGTCCCATAAATCACCCGACCACGTAAGGAACGCAAAATCAAGGAACATAACACCGGTATGACGGAAACTAGGGCAGCAAGAGTGGAAAAAAACACCAGGCACAAGGCCGAGCCTTCCACCCTTTACCAAGTATATAGATGCATTAATAATATAAGAGATATCGTGATATCCCAACATAAACATAATCCAACATGGAGCAATCTTCATCTTCACCTGCAACTAGCAACGCTATAAGAGGGGCTGAGCAAAAGTGGTAACATAGCCAAACAACGGTTTGCTAGGAAAGGGTGACAAAGGTTAGAGGTTCATGGCAATATGGGAGGCATGAAATAGCAAGTGGTAGGTAGCGCGGCATAGCAATAGAGCGAACAACTAGCAAGCAAAGATAGAAGTGATTTCGTTGGTATGGTCATCTTGCCTGAAAACCTGCAAGGAAGAAGAACGAGTCCATGAAGAAGACAAGGGGACGGAGTCGAACGAATCCTCACAACTCCGGAACGAAACCGAAGCTAACGGGAGAAGCAAACCGGAAAGAAACAGACAACATAGTAAAAAACCACCACAGAAACATGGCATGATGCACAAACAAGTATGATGCATGTCCGGTTTAATGAGGCATGGCATGGCAAAGTGCAACAAACAACACTACAAATTAAGTGGAGCTCAATATGCAACGAGTTGCATATTGACGAAACACCACATTCGAGTTATTTAGTTCGCTTTTGTTTAAGTAACCAACAATATTAAATGTTATTAACCATGGCAAGAGGTGAAGCATAATAAACTATCTATTTAGGCAAGTTTAAATGAGGCCGGAAATAACAAACAACAATTCCGATAAATCCTCATGTCATTTAGCAATTTTAATGCAAACATCAATTGTACACATTTAAATGTTGTTATCATGATGCGGATGACAATGCAAGTTTTAAGCAATTTTATAAAACGTGGACAAGAGCATGTTATGAAGCATTTGGTCACCATGGCGGAAGGAAGGGGTGCCCCGGCAATGAATCCCAAAATGGTGCCACGGCAACATATCGGTTCCGGTAGCTCACGGAGATACCGGCGCAAGGAGAATTGTGCGGATATGTGAAACACGCAAGAGAATGGTGGGGTGCTCCCGGTTACTGGGTTCCCACGGTACGGCGGCATGGCAAGGAAACGAGTGACAGCATGCGACGAACAAGTCGGGCACGGTGCAAACGCAAGCAACTCAAACAACACATGCTTTCGTTCCACGGATGTCGTTCTCGGCGGTTATACCTTTGAAGCGTGCATTCGGGGCGGAACGCATTAGAAGTGGAAGTAGTTGTTCACGTGTCGTAGGGGTAGTAGTTGTACACGGATCTTGTCGGATGCACGGCGACGGAAGTTGTACACTTGACGGTCTTCGGCGACGGTAGTGGTACATCTTGTAGTGGAACTTGGGCGTAGTGGTACACGGCGACGGTAGTGGTACATGTTTTCGTAGATGTCCGGGGTCGTGGGTAGAGGTACTTGTCGCATCGCCGAGCATAGTCGACCTCAGCATATCCGAAGGGGTACTTGTGGTCAACACGGCCTCTAGTGTACTTGTCGGTCCAGCAAGCGGAACCAATTCGAGGCGGTCACGGGCTCAGCAACAAGTCTTGGCGTCCCAAAACTTCAGGAGCGGAGGTACACACAGGCAACAACAACAACAACAACAACAACGCTGGGGTCTCGGTCATGGCCATAGCAGGAGACAACGGTGGCATAGCCGGCTTGGTGTGTTTGAAGTGAACAGCTCGGGGCAACAAGATGAGCAGCGACAGCTATGCAAGCGGGTCCCCAAGCAAACAGAGGCAAGAAGACGACCAGGGACGCGACAACTCGTTGGACAAGGCATCGGGCAGCAGCAATGGCGCCCTTGGCGGCCGCCGATGATGGAGTCAAGCAAGGAAGGGGTCGCGTCCAGAGGAGAGGAAGGAGGCCGGGAGGCGGCGGGTCCGGGCGAGGGGAACCCGTTCCCGGCGTTGGAGGCCTTGAGCAGAGATCTGGTGGTCGATGTCGTGCACGAGGCGAGGTCGAGGACGGTCGCGGGTTGAGGGTGCTGCAGGCGGGAGCGGCTGGAGAAGGTGGTGGAGTCACACGGCTCGACGGAAGCAGGGGCGGCGGAGCTCGCGCATCGGGCGGCGTCACTGGACGAGGAGGAGGCTGCGGCCTCGCGATTTTCGGCGGCGGGGCACCGGGCAGCGTGCAGGACCACGGCGAGGACGCGAGGGAGAGGGGCGGCGCAAGGCGGCGGTGCTCGTTGGTGCTGGTCGCCGGAGCAAGCGGCGGCGAGGAGGTGGTCGGGTGTGGGGGTCTCACGGTGGAGGCGGCGAGGGGATCGGGCGCAGGGAGCTCCTCTCCCTGGCTCGATGCGAGCGTGTGAGTGGCGGCGCTAGCAGGGGAACGAGGGAGAGGGGGGTCGAGCGAGAGGGTGGATAAGAGGAGACCGGGCAGGCCTCTTGGGCTGGCTAGGTCAGGCCGCAGGTGGCCTTAAGCGGGCTTCGGCTATGCACTGCTCCCCTCTCTCTTGATATTCTCCTAACAGAAAAATAGAGAGAGACCAAAAAGAATCAAGAGAAGAGGCCATGGAGAAGAATACAATGGTGGGATATTTTTGTAAGGCTTTATGGAATGTTTCCAACCCAACAAAAGTGGTTCCAGCAAAATAGGCGAAGTTAAACCCAAAATTATTTAACTTGCGCGAAAGGAGTTTGAATGGAGTCTAGGATTTAGGAGTGTCCAGAAATGTTGAGACTTTAGGAGGAGCCTCGAAAAATGGAGAAAAATATGGAGAAAGTTTGGAGAACAAACATGAAGCAAAAGGCATGAGAATTAAATTGCAAGTGTGTTATGGTGATTCCAAAGTTAATGGAATATTTTTAATATAGCTCCCTAATATTAGGAGGATATGTTATAAAGAGAAATCACCAAGTGAATTCCCTCGATTTAAATAGATCGAAGATCCATGCAATTTATTTAGTTGAGTTTTAAAAATTAATGACATGATGGCATGATGACATGATGCAATGCAAAAATAAAAGAGCAAGCAGCAAAAGAAACACACGGCGATCACGAAAATAAGGAAGTCTTCTGAAGCGTCGGTCTCGGGGCGTTACAACACTCCACCACTACAAGAGGATCTCGTCCCGAGATCTAGGATGGCACCGGAGAAAAGCGGAAGGGGAAGAGAAGAGGTAAGACTAATTGCTTCTTTGACAAATGAGTGAAACCAAATAACCTTGGGAGGTCGCAAAGCTTGGGGAAATGACACAACGGAGATGAACAAAATTTAAAACACTCCGTTCAGCAAGAGGAACAAGGAACATTGCGAGAACCTTTGTAGGTTGAAGAATATGAAACAAGAGCTTAACGGATCAAAAGGAATATGAAAGCACACCGGTAGAAAAGAGAAACAAGGAACACCATGTGAACCTTGAGGTTAAATGACACGATAGATATTTAAACCACTCCGGTTAAAACAAGATAGGGAAGGAATAAGAATGATATAATTTGGGCAGCACTCCGACTGTAAATGGAAGGAATTGAACATGATCTTGACAAGATGAGAGGATACTCGATGAAATTAACAACACATTTTCTCCGAAACTAAAGAAAGAATGGCACAAGGGGTAAGAAAGATTTCAGACAGCACTCCGGTTGAGGAAGGAGACAAAACATGATAAGATGAGAGAACTCGAATGAAAACACGACACTCCGGTTAAATGGATAAGTAAGAAAAGAACACGATCCTCACAATTCGAGATGATGAGCGAAGAGAGCAACATCACCATGCCTCCGGAAGAAGAAAAATAGAAGATAGATCATTGGAATAAAAAATGGAGAAGAAAATGACAACTTCCACCACAAATGAGCTTGGAAAGCATCCTTCCTAGAAGGTTAGAACGGAGTTGTTGGAAAACCAACAACAAAAAGAACAAACCTGTTGAGGGCTTATGGAACACATCTCAAAATTATGAGGTGACAACCCGCCACTAGCGGAAACAATTGCTTGCTTGAGATCAACGAAGAGATGAAATCTTCTCTCGCCGAGAGGATAGTAGAAAACTTGGATCATTGGTAAGCACCACAAATAGCTACATTCCTTAGGGAAGGCTGTAGGTGAAATATAACCCAATATAACTCCAACAAAAGATTGATTGGTTGAAAAGATCTCTTGAACGAACAGAAAATGATGGATTTAAATATGTCACTCTTGAAAACTTGTGAATCACGAAACGCGAAGGGAAATTATCAAGAATGACATAACACCGTCTCAAAAGATAAGATAGAGAAAATTGCACTTTAGAATGCAAGATGAAGAATGCTTGAACTCCTCAAAACAAAACATGTGTTGAACACCATGTTTATTTAAGAGTATAGCTTGGCGGATCATAACTCCGAGAGAAATCTTGAAGAACAATTGAAGGATGAAAGAATTCTTGACGAACCACCATGTTGATCCTCCATGAAGAACTCCGGTAATAAAAGAATGATCAAACGAAAGGGAAAATTGAAAAGTACTCCGGGAGAAACCTTGCAATGATTTAGATGGAGCTTTGAAATGATATAACCGAGAAAAACTTGGAACTCCGGAAAGAAAGATGAACAATTGAAATCAAGAATTTGATATCATCAACGAACTCCGGTTGAAAGAATTAAACACTTGGATGAAACAAGAACAAGAATTATGTTATGTGTATCCTTCACCAATATAAATTGATGACAAGCAACGGATTTGCATACTACTTATTCCCGTAGAAAGGATTAAGAGAGATATAGCGCAAACTTGGGAAGGCCTTCATCGAACCACCGGTAGGATTGAAACAACGAATAAATTGATAAGGAAGAGAAATCTTGAACGAACCACCGTAAGAATTGAAAATGAAAGTCGCAAAGGCACAATTCACCGAGAAGATTTAGAAAAATGAATAAATATACTTGACGGAATATAAATATATGAGAACGAAGAGATCACGAACTGATTAGAGGATATTGAATGATGCACCGGTAAGATTTGGAGAACGAGAGCTTCATCAATTTAGAATAATTGGAGAACGAAGCTGAAAACTTAGAACGAAGAAATCTTCTGAAATGATGGCCTTTGGATGATCAAGAAATGAAAACAACTCTGAAATGCTCCGGATGGGTAAGAAAAGAATGGTGCGATTGGAAACAATTATGAGAGGATGGCATAAGCTAGAACTATGAATCTTCAAGAGAACGGACCAAGATTCAAGAGAAATTCTTCTTTGTTCTTCAAATGTTGAGAATGATGACGAGAAACACCACCAAGAATTATTGAGGCACTCCGGAATGAAAAATTGGAAAGGTTGAACCAACGACGAAAAGAATTTGAAAGATCTTGGAGAAATACATTTGACTGATGATAAATCATTCTTACGTCAAACTTTGGAGAGAATTTGAGAATCGCTCCGGATAAATTAGAAGAGTCAGGTGAAATCCTGGGAAAAGGCTTGTGGGTTAGGGCCAACTCAAAAGAAACACCATTGAATGATTGCTTGAAAAGAAGATTGCATCGGTTGAATTAAATGGCTTGAATGTGATAACAACCTCGAAATAGCCTGAACAGATTGATAATGGAGACACAAATCTTCTGAGATATCTTTGGCACTCCAGAACAAATGAATGGCGAGAAGTGGATGATTAAGAGGTACACCGGCATGAGAAAACATTTGAAACAAGGAAATGATATGATCGACAAAGCTTGAATTTAATCCACCGGAGGAGAAAAGAACGAAGAATGATAAACTTGAAGAACATCTTCATGAGAACCACCGGGTAAGAACATTGAATGGAAAGAATGAAGGGACTTCACATGAATAAAATGGATACTTGGTTAAGAATCTGAGTCCTTGAAAGAAGAGGGTGGGAGGGCGGGAAAACAAAGGCAATTTGGGGCAGATGAAACAAACAACGTTGAGAAAACTCATTATTGATCTTCCGAATGGGGAGAATGATGGGATCCACTTGAAGAGAAGTACACCGGTTGAAAAGAATTAATATGACAACCTCGATGATCGGAAGGATTAGCAACCACATAGAAATATGAGAACACCGTTTAGGAAAGGTATGGATTCAACATTTGACCTCGAAGCAACTCGAATACCACAAATAAAAACAAAACAAAGGATTTGGCTTGCAGAATAAGACGGAACAAACATATGATAGAGATTTCGTCCGAAGTTTTCGTGGTGGGGCCCACACGGGCTCAATCGTACAGCACCATCATGTACAAGGTTGTGCACATGACATACGAAGCGTCCCCGAGTCGGCATAGCCAAGGACTCTTTACGACACTACGAGACCACTGTAAAACCAACCGTGTACAGGCGGACCACTAGACGTCGAACCCCAATCTCATATCATGCATCCGTCGGAAAGATATCCTAAGAGCTACTTGAATTCCCACTTATAAAGTCCCGAAACTTTCTGGTTATGCAATCTGGTGTTGGGGATACAGGGGACACAAAATATATCACCCAAACTAACAATACCTAGATCCAGCTGTATCCATCCTTCAACACATAACCAAGAAACCTCCGGAAATCGTTTACCTCAACCTTCGAAAAGCATCCGTTATACGAGTTATGGCAATACTCCCGAACTCCCGCCCCAGTACTGGGTGGCGTCGAGGTGATCTCACCAACAACTGCATAACAGAGATTTCGATGTCGGCGAAACTCAGGTATTCCAGAACTGCAACGATAAAATTGTGACGACAACACCTCGGAGCTCAACTCCCCGGGACACTGCCACAACCCCTAAATGTCAGGAGGCACCAAGAACAATGTTCTCGTCACAAAACCATCGGAACGATTCCAAGATACCCGCGTGATCCTAAAATTTTTTTAGTGAAATTTGAGGAGAGAATAGTCAAAACTTCTACGTCAGGAGACCTCACCAGAGCGACGAAGGGACTGAGGAGTAAAAAGAATCCTACTCTCCGATATATATAATCCTAAGACTCAAAACATTTTTGTTCTAGACTCAACAACGCCAGCGATTCGATCAAGCAGGGGGCTCCTAAGTCGGGGATGGCTCTGATTACCAACTTGTAACGCCCACGATGCGGCTATATCTCCCACGTGTCGAGGCACGACTTAGAGGCATAACCGCATTGTGGTTTTGTCGCAAGAAGGGTCATCTTCACACAATCCCATGTAATGAACAAGAATGGGATAAAGAGTTGGCTTACAATCGCCACTTCACACAATACATAAATAAATCATACATCATTCAGAGTACACACATAGGTCCGACTACGGAACGAAAAGAAAAGAAGACAACCCAACTGCTAGATCCCCGATCGTCCCAACTGGGCTCCACTGCTGATCAACAAGAAAAGAACAACACAACGAACAAGATCTTCATCAAGCTCCCACTTGAGCTTAGTTGCGTCACCTGCACTGGTATCATCGGCACCTGCAACTGTTTTGGAAGTATCTGTGAGTCATGAGGACTCAGCAATCTCACACCCGCGAGATCAAGACTATTTAAGCTTAAAGGAAAGGATGGGGTAATGAGGTGGAGCTGCAGCAAGCACTAGCATATATGGTGGCTAACATACGCAAATAAGAGCGGGAAGAGAAGCAACGAAACGGTTGTGAACTAGCAATGATCAAGAAGTGATCCTGAACTCCTACTTACGTCAAACATAACCCAGAAACCGTGTTCACCTCCCGTACTCCGCCGAGAAGCGACCATCACGGCTACACACACGGTTGATGCGTTTTAATTAAGGTCAAGCGTCAAGTTCTCTACAACCGGACGTTAACAAATTCCCATCTGCCACATAACCGCAGGCACGGCTTTCGAAAGATAATACCCTACAGGGGTGTCCCAAGTTAGCCCATCATAAGCTCTCACGGTCAACGAAGGATAAACCTTCTCCCGGGAAGACCCGATCAGTCTCAGAATCCCGGTTTACAAGACATTTCGACAATGGTAAAACAAGACCAGCAAAGCCGCCCGCTGTGCCGACAAATCCCGATAGGAGCTGCACATATCTCGTTCTCAGGGCACACCAGATGAGCCAGACGTCGGGTTGGCATAGACCCTGGTTGCCCAGGGGGCGCCGGACATTGCTCGGTTTGGACCAGCACTCGAAGGAGAACTGGCCCGGGGGTTAAATAAAGATGACCCTTGAGTCTGCAGAACCCAAGGGAAAAAGGCTTAGGTAGGCGAATGGTAAAACCAAGGTTGGGCCTTGCTGGAGGAGTTTTATTCAAAGCGAACTGTCGAGGGGGTCCCATAAATCACCCGACCGCGTAAGGAACGCAAAATCAAGGAACATAACACCGGTATGACGGAAACTAGGGCGGCAAGAGTGGAACAAAACACCAGGCATAAGGCCGAGCCTCCACCCTTTACCAAGTATATAGATGCATTAATAATATAAGAGATATTGTGATATCCCAACATAAACATAATCCAACATGGAGCAATCTTCATCTTCACCTGCAACTAGCAATGCTATAAGAGGGGCTGAGCAAAAGCGGTAACATAGCCAAACAACGGTTTGCTAGGAAAGGGTGAAAAAGGTTAGAGGTTCATGGCAATATGGGAGGCATGAAATAGCAAGTGGTAGATAGTGCGGCATAGCAATAGAGCGAACAACTAGCAAGCAAAGATAGAAGTGATTTCGAGGGTATGGTCATCTTGCCTGAAAATTGCAAGGAAGAAGAACGAGTCCATGAAGAAGACAAGCGGACGGAGCCGAACGAATCCTCACAACTCCGGAACGAAACCGAACCTAACGGGAGAAGCAAACCGGAAAGAAACAAACAACATAGTAAAAAACCACCACAGAAACATGGCATGATGCACAAACAAGTATGATGCATGTCCGGTTTAATGAGGCATGGCATGGAAAAGTGCAACAAACAACACTACAAATTAAGTGGAGCTCAATATGCAACGAGTTGCATATTGACGAAACACCACATTCGAGTTATTTAGTTCGCTCTTGTTTAAGTAACCAACAATATTAAATGTTATTAACCATGGCAAGAGGTGAAGCATAATAAACTATCTATTTAGGCAAGTTTAAATGAGGCCGGAAATAACAAACAACAATTCCGATAAATCCTCATGTCATTTAGCAATTTTAATGCAAACATCAATTGTAGACATTTAAATGTTGTTATCCTGATGCGGATGATAATGCAGGTTTTAAGCAATTTTATAAAACGTGGACAAGAGCATGTTATGAATCATTTGGTCACCATGGCGGAAGGAAGGGGTGCCCCGGCAACGAATCCGAAAATGGTGCCACGGCAACATATCTGTTCCGGTAGCACACGGAGATAACGGCGCAAGGAGAATTGTGCGGATGTGTGAAACACGCAAGAGAATGGTGGGGTGCTCCTGGTTACCGGGTTCCCACGGTACGGTGGCATGGCAAGGAAACGAGTGATAGCGTGCGACGAACAAGTCGGGCACGGTGCAAACGCAAGCAACTCAAACAACACATGCTTTCGTTCCACGGACGTCGTTCTCGGCGGTTATACCTTCGAAGCGTGCATTCGGGGTGGAACGCGTTAGAAGTGGAAGTAGTTGTTCACGTGTCGTAGGGGTAGTAGTTGTACACGGATCTTGTCGGATCCACGCCGACGGAAGTTGTACACTTGACGGTCTTCGGCGACGGTAATGGTACATCTTGTAGTGGAACTTGGGCGTAGTGGTACACGGCGACGGTAGTGGTACACGTTTTCGTAGATGTCCGAGGTCGTGGGTAGAGGTACTTGTCGCATCGCCGAGCATAGTCGACCTCAGCATATCCGAAGGGGTACTTGTGGTCAACACGGCCTCTAGTGTACTTGTCGGTCCAGCAAGCGGAACCAATTCGAGGCGGTCACGGGCTCAGCAACAAGTCTTGGCGTCCCAAAACTTCAGGAGCGGAGGTACACACAGGCAACAACAACAACAACACTGGGGTCTCGGTCATGGCCATGGCAGGAGACAACGGTGGCATAGCCGGCTTGGTGTGTTTGAAGTGGACAGCTCGGGGCAACAGGATGAGCAGCGACAGCTATGCAAGCGGGTCCCCAAGCAAACAGAGGCAAGAAGAGGACCAGGGACGCGACAACTCGTTGGACAAGGCATCGGGCAGCAGCAATGGCGCCCTTGGCGGCCGCCGATGATGGAGTCAAGCAAGGAAGGGGTCGCGTCCAGAGGAGAGGAAGGAGGCCGGGAGGCGGCGGGTCCGGGCGAGGGGAACCCGTTCCCGGTGTTGGAGGCCTTGAGCAGAGCTCTGGTGGTCGATGTCGTGCACGAGGCGAGGTCGAGGACGGTCGCGGGTTGAGGGTGCTGCAGGCGGGAGCGGCTGGAGAAGGTGGTGGAGTCACACGGTTCGACGGAAGCAGGGGCGGCGGAGCTCGCGCATCAGGCGGCGTCACTGGACGAGGAGGAGGCTGCGGCCTCGCGATTTTCGGCGGCGGGGCACCGGGCAGCGTGCAGGACCACGGCGAGGACGCGAGGGAGAGGGGCGGTGCAAGGCGGCGGTGCTCGTTGGTGCTGGTCGCCGGAGCAAGCGGCGGCGAGGAGGTTGTCGGGTGTGGGGGTCTCACGGTGGAGGCGGCGAGGGGATCGGGCGCAGGGAGCTCCTCTCCCTAGCTCGATGCGAGCGTGTGAGTGGCGGCGCTAGCAGGGGAACAAGGGAGAGGGGGTCGAGCGAGAGGGTGGAAAAGAGGAGACCGGGCAGGCCTCTTGGGCTGGCTAGGTCAGGCCGCAGGTGGCCTTAAGCGGGCTTCGGCTATGCACTGCTCCCCTCTCTCTTGAATTTCTCCTAACAGAAAAATAGAGAGAGACCAAAAAGAATCAAGAGAAGAGGCCATGGAGAAGAATACAATGGTGGGATGTTTTTGTAAGGCTTTATGGAATGTTTCCAACCCAACAAAAGTGATTCCAGCAAAATAGGCGAAGTTAAACCCAAAATTATTTAACTTGCGCGAAAGGAGTTTGAATGGAGTCTAGGATTTAGGAGTGTCCAGAAATGTTGAGACTTTAGGAGGAGCCTCGAAAAATGGAGAAAGAAATATGGAGAAAGTTTGGAGAACAAACATGAAGCAAAAGGCATGAGAATTAAATTGCAAGTGTGTTATGGTGATTCCAAAGTTAACGGAATATTTTTAATATAGCTCCCTAATATTAGGAGGATATGTTATAAAGAGAAATCACCATGTGAATTCCCTCGATTTAAATAAATCGAAGATCCATGCAATTTATTTAGTTGAGTTTTAAAAATTAATGACATGATGGCATGATGACATGATGCAATGCAAAAATAAAAGAGCAAGCGCCAAAAGAAACACGCGGAGATCACAAAAATATGGAAGTCTTCTGAAGCATCGGTCTCGGGGCGTTACAATCCATAAGGCACATGCGGAAAAGTAGAAGTTCAAATTGTCATGTGATTTCATAGACAGTACCTCATCCTGGGAACGAGACCAGTGCATAACAAGGTTTTTCCATTCAATGTCTTCTAAATTTAGCATAGGAGACTTCACCGGAAATTCATTTATAGACTTGCCATCAAAGTGTGATTTCCTCAGGTAACACCGATACTGCTGCAATGCTTCCTTGAAAAGCACAAGCAAGCTTTGCTCGTCATGACTATCCAGATTGACCCTCGCCTAGTTACAACAATGTAATGTAAATCATTGATGCGTTCAATCAGTAGAAAACAGGAAAATAATAACCATGAATAATAGCACTTACATGTATGTTGGACAGGAAGATGTGAAAATGGTGTTTGTCTTCACAATAATCTTCCCATGATGGGAATATATGCATGTAGTCCCTAACAACATTGAAAGCATTGTCTTTTAAACTGGGAATAAATGGAATGGGGTTCCAATCTAAAGGAATTGGCCGTCTCTGCAGTTGGGATAGGTCTTCGGCCGGTGGACTTGCTGTACTTTTTGCTGGAGTGGGATTTATCTGTGGTACAGCTGGTGCTATGGCAAATGAAATCGGTATACCTTTTGCTGGAGTGCAGGTCCTGTGTGGTGGGGCTAGTGGTGTGGCCAGTGAAGTATGGGTACAGTCTGCTGGAGTCGGTCCTACGTTTTGTGTCACTGGTTGTACAACCAATATAAGTGGGGTGCTGTCTGATTTCTCCGGCACCACCACGTTTTTCAAGGACTTTGCTGGTGCTCCTTCAGGTTCGGCAATCACCCTCTTCCTTTTTGATGTCTGATGCAGAACAACAACATTTGAGTGGAAAAACATGGTATGATGACAGATGGAATATGTATTGATAATGGATGGGCATGGCATCTCGACATATATGATGAGTAAACTAAGCAGATGGCGGTGCAACAAAGTAGAAGAAATGCAAGACAACATATGCAAGATACCCGCAATCAATAAAACATTGCCAAATTAGAACAGGCACCTTGATGGGTGAACAGGACAGGCCATCTGCCTTTGACTCCTCGAGGTTAGAATAGTCATTAGGATCATATTCTAAACAAGAATCAACAGGTGGGGAGCGTATGAGTTTCATTGCATCCAGAATGGTACTCAATGCCTTGGTGCCAATTTTGTAAGTCATTGCAGTGTTTAGCTTCAAGAGTGGATTGCTGCTAGTGCGACACAAAGCAGCTACACAGATCATAGTGTAGATATAACGGGAAAACCTTAAGCATCAGAGTAAAATCAGCAAAGTGGAACTTGTTGGAATATATGTGCTAGTATTGCCGGTACGGCTAGAAAGGCTTCGGATACCAGCTCTCTTCAAGTGAAGGTGCGGTACTGTTAATATCAGTGTAACTCTCAAAGGCGACACAGCTCCCCGCATTTCCTTGCTATTCTTATAGGATTCAAGTGGGCAGGCCACTACAAATCCTATTCCTATGTTTACAAGATCCTACGAATCAAAGAGGCTCAAAGTGTCCATCACAACCGATCGTATAGACCTCTACACTGCAAATGTCCCTGCTCATCTTCAGTACAAGGCACATACTGTACTACTATCATACTCCCTCCGTTCCAAAATATAAGTCTTGGTAGAGATTTCCACTATGGATCACATACAGATGTATCCAGATACATTTTAGAGTGTAGATTCACTCATTTCGCTCCATATGTAGTCCATGGTGGAATCTATACAAAGACTTGTATCTAGTTACGGAGAGAGTACATATTAAAGAAGAACGGAAGAGGAACATGGTAAAGAAGAGCAAGCAGATTTTGGATAATAAAATGTTGGTTGCACAGTGCCCACACATGATGAACCAGAGCGCATTAAGAATGCAACTCCCAGCTGTCTCTCGACCATTTCAGGCGGTTGGATGAAGATCCTACGTCTCCTAACCCTTCTTCTTCCTCGTCTCTGATTCTTCCCATACAGAACACCGCACGGGCCGCCGGCCGGACCACCGGCCCCCACCGCCTGTGTTCCTCCGCCACCCCCAGCCCCCACCCCCGCCCCAACCCCCACCCGCGTCGAGTTTTCTTCGTTCGGCGAGGCTCCACAACCACCCGAGCCCCTTCAATCGCACCAGCGAACTCCGGCGAGCTCTGAAAAATCGACTGACCCAATTTTGAAATTTAGTCTACTGTGATTTAACTAGTGTGGAATATAAAAGGGGAAAACCATAAGCACTGGGAGTATAGTGTTGAGTGTGCCATGGCGGATCTGAAGGTGCAAAACGGACAAAGGCAACTTTGCAACCAAGACAAGAAATCAGAGTAAAGCACTGGCGATCTATTTTCTTGCTGCGATAAATAAGTTGAGTAGATATGAAAGAGTACCGCCTCTGGTGTGGTGCCATGTACGCATCTGCTGGGAAATTGATGGTGCTCCGGTAGCGATGGCTGTCGGCGGCATGGAAGCAGATCTAGGAGGGTAGACGGTGGCGGCGGGGCGCGGTGGACGAGACGGTCGTAGGAGCGGTGCCGGCAAGGTGGACGACGGTGGGGATGAAGCGAGAGGATGGGATGCAAGGATCCCGGTCCGAAGCCGTGGATGAGAGAGGTCGATCTCTTGTATTGGACGGCGGCATCGGGGTATCAGCTCCGGCATGGTGGAGGAGGACGGCGGTGGATGGGGTGGCGGACGGCGGCAGACGTAGGAGGGTGGGGTGGAGAGGGTGTTTTGGCGCCCACGGAGTACGAATGGGGAAAAGGGAGGTAGAGAGGAAGGGGGGAACCATGTATTCAGGGCGCGCTTGTCTCAAATGCGAGGAAATTTACAAACTTAGCCCCCGTTTCAAATTTCTACTACATCACAGCAACATTAGTCGGTTGGGGATAGGACGGTAATCTCGCATACAACGAATATTTGCCGACGAGAGTTTGTTTTTGGCGCCCACCGTGTATGAATATGAATCGGGGAGGGAGTCGATTTTGGCCGAGGACACACTGTGTTTTGGCGCCCACCGTGTATGAATCCGGGTGAGAGGCGGTTACGTCACGTTTGGGTGAAATTACAAACCTACCCCTATCCAAACCTATAGAAATCCAGCAGATAGGCTTTGCGTGGCAGGGATAGGCAGTAGTGATTTCCATCTCGCAGATTTTGGTTTCGGGCGGTTACTGCGACTTTCCCGGCTTCGTTCAAATTTTGCAGAGTGCACGTTTACCGTGCCAACTCAATTCGAATCCCGTTTGTATTCTATTTTTTTCGGGCGGGATCCATTTTCAATTGGATTTACATTCTATATACATCATTTTTTTATATATACTTTCAAAAGCACAACACCATTTATACATAAATATGGTTTACAAATGGCATGATCTCAGATTCATAAGGTTGTATCCATCAATTTGGATTTTCAAATATTTGAAACCACTTTATGTTGAAATCCAATGTATGCATTCCTCGCTAACTGTCTCCAATTAATGTGTGTTTCATGCGGGGTTTTTTACTTCTCAAACATGTATAATGTGTTTCACACACGCAACATATAGTGTAATCCCCTTTAGACATTAATTGCATATAAACCATGCATTGTTTGTAATTGAAGAATCTATGGATAACCAATATTGATAAACTATATAACATTACACGTGTGCCCAAATTCAAATGAATATGCATGTTTGATACACCAATTTGCGTTATGATATTATCGATGTCATAATCTCCAGTTTAAATATTTGAATCCCCTTTAATCCAGATATTCGTCTCATATAGCTATCACTCATGCTTATATAGGACTATCTCTCTGGACCTATACGCGTTCATCGTCTCTCAGGTATCTCTCGTGCTACCTGTATGTCGACAATGATCTTTTATCTTCGTAACACACTGACGGTACTCTCTCCCTCGACCTTCATCACTCTATCTCTCTCTAAGTATATCTCGCTCCCTGCTATGTGTCTCTAACTATGATTCTCCATGTGGAATCTCTTTCTCTCACACAAACACAAAACTTTGTCTCCCGGGGTCTCATTTCTCTCTACTATTCCCATGTGTGCCACTCGCACACCCCTCATACAGAGATGTCTTTCGCTCCTTAGATATGAGAGCCTACGACTCTTCCTATTCAATATATCTTTCTCACACACAAACACAAAGTCTGTCTCCCAGGGTCTCATATTTCTCCATTGTTCTCTTGTATGTCGCTCACACACACCCTCTCTCCCTAGAGATATCTTTCGTTCCCTCGTATGTCTCTCTAGCAATCACCCTCGTTGTGAAATATTGTAACATCCCAAATTTTCAATTTGGTATGTTATACATAGATCATCATTGCATATCATATTTTATTGCATTTTGACAAATCCTCGATAAATCCTAAGCAACTCAAGGACCCTCGGAGAGAGTTGGGGATTTTCTCAAATTTTCATATTTGATTTTCATCAAATTATAAAACGAGGATTTTGGTTTTAATTATTTTCTCTCCGGACAAAATATTTCATTTAAAAATAAACGAGAGGAGAAAATATGACTTCTCCAAAAAAATTGAAATATTGGAGGAAAAATGTTAAAATCAGTTATTGGAATTTATTCGGATTTTATTTGCAATTTTAATTGCATTAAAAAAATATTGCATGTTTTCAAAAATTTATTTTGTGTCAAAAAAATGTTCACCCAATTCTAAAATTTCTAACTAGACGGGGAAAATTTATTTTATCTTTTTTGGACTTTTATTTATTTTTCTACGAATTTTTTTCGCGGAACGTATTTAAAAAAAAACCGCGCCGCGCCCGACCGGGCCGAAGCCCAGCCGAGCCGCCGGCCCACCGCCCAGTCGTCCTCCCCGCGTACGCCAGCGCCGCCGCTCGCCGAGTCCGACTCGAGCACGGGAGCCCCTCGCCTTGCCCCCTCCTCCAAGTCGCCGCCCCCCTCCATATATAGCCGCCGCCGCC
>NC_057799.1:175605355-175627778 GCF_018294505.1 Triticum aestivum
AAAAAACCGTTCGTTTAAAAAAAACCCTAGATCGGTTTTTTTCGGTTTTGTTATTTTGTGAACGTTCACCGACCCGTTTGTTTTAGCGAACGCGTTCGTCGGATTTTCTCTGTTAACGAACGTCCGTTCTTTAACCGTTCGTCCGTTTTTCTTTTTCGTCGGATTTTTCCGCGATTATCTCAGATCTCGATTTCTGATCGAATCTTCGTTTCTGTTTAACTTTTCGCTCGTTTATCGGAATCAGGCGATTCAAGCGCCTAGAGTTTCGTCTCGAAATTCTCTTTCCGTTTAACCTACTCAAACAAGTTTTTGCTACTATAAAATTTGACCTAGATCCAGATTAGTAAACGAAGCTTGTTTCTTTCGCCGTTTGACTTTCGTTGCTTCGTTCGAGTTGATTCTTTTTGCAAACCGGAGTTCTTAAGTTGAACTTTCTGGTTGGATCTTTCATTCGAGTTATACCTGTGCATTAGTTGAGTACTAATTGTTTGCTTGTTTGTTTGCGATAGAGTACCCGGAGTGTGCCGCTTGTTACTTCGAATCGCTAGGTTTCGCGGATCATCAGCAAGGCAAGTAACACTTTGATCATGTCTTCCATACCCAGTTTTTATTGCATTAGATCTATTCCTCAAACATTGCATGACTAGGATCTAATTAAATTGTGGGTATTGGGAAGTAGTTGAGGTAGTACCTATTACCTGTTCTTTTATCAAACCCTTGGGAGTTACTTCTACGTTGCTATTATATTGCCATGCTATGCTCGTAGACGTGGATTGGGTTTTGAGAGATATTCATGACAGACGTGAGATTGTTAATAATGGTTTACCTAAGGTGGCAACTAAAACTCACATCTGGGTGGATTGAGGCACCTGGAGAATCCAGTGTTGTCTGTTTGTATAAGGACCGTTACCCAGGCTCAAAGGGATCATAAGATTATTCATGCTAGAAACTTCCGTGTGCAGCCACAAGCTATTATGGGCTCTAGCATAGTTGAGTAGGTTACACGATCTCTTGAAGAGGTGGGCTAGCAGATGTAGGGGAAAGTAGGTGTACCGGTCCACCCGGAGTAAAGAGTGATCGTTCCTGAAAGACTGTGTCTCGGTCATCCGTTTCTCAAACATCATGCAGTGCGAGAATCAAGCGGAGGCGATCGAGTCTTGTGGGGAAGAGTGCGCAAACCTCTGCAGAGTGTACAAACTAATCATGGTTAGCCGTGTCCCCGGTTATGGACAACTTGAGTATCTAGTACCTGGATTTTCATTTGAATCTCATCACCATGTTACTTTTAATTAATTTTGTTGGGTTAATGATGACTTTTAATTGGGATTGAGATGCTGTCAACCATCTCAATGTTTACAACCACCATGATAGTTAAATAAAAATTTATTCCTTTGAAGTAGGGAAAAATTGGCTTTTCGCAAAAACTTAACCATAGAGCTTTCCACCAGCCATATATGCATGTAGTATAGTATTATTATTGTTCATTATTCTCTATGTGTTACATTGCCAGCATATTCTATGTGCTGACCCGTTTCCGGGCTGCAACGTTTCATGTTGCAGACTTTTCAGACGACGAGTAAGGTGCCTTAGGTCGTGGTCTTATACTCAGTGATGCCGCTGGAGTTGATGGACTCACTTATCTTCCAAGTCTTTCGCTGTTATCGTTTTTAGATGACCTGAAGCCATATTTATCATACTTAATCTCTTTGGAGATATTCGATGTAATAAGTGTGTGATTGCTACTCTGTTATAAATCCTCCATTTGTACTGTTCGTGTCAGCATTATTGATCCAGGGATGACACTGGTGCACAGCAGCACAGACCATTTGAGGTCTGGTCGCTACAAATATCTTCCTCTCTCGCAGACACAAAACTCCGTCTCTCTGGATCTCATTTCTCTCTGATATCTGTTTGTATGTGACTCACATGCACCCTCTCTCTATCTCTCTCACACCCACACACATAACCCAGCCTTCTGATCCACTCGACTCCTATCTCTAACGCATACTAGCTAGCATCTTTATCTTTCTATTTATCTGTTTCTCCATCAACCTTCTTTCTCGCCCTCACTCTTGATTCCTATCACGCACACTCTCTATATGCAGTCAAGTGCCCTCTCACACACATATATAACTTCACCCTTTGAACCACCCGACGGTCATCTCCAACACCCAAACTAGCGGATGTCCCTCTAGCTAGCATCTCCATCTCTGTATCTATCTGTAGTTTCTCCGTCAACATTTCTTTCTCGCACGGAGTCTTGCTTCCTATCACCCACACTATATATGTCTCTCCATACATATGCATTTATAGGCTGGTCTCTTTTGCACAATCGTTGCGCCTCACTCCCTCTGCTCGCCATAGATGCATGCTCCAGCCCACGCCACTATCTCTTAAAGACAAAAACACATGCTCAATTGTCGGGCCTTCTTCCCTGCATTCTCACATGCATGCATATTGTCATACCGATCCGTCTCTCCCATGTCGTTGATCTTATGACTTATGTCTTCTTTCTTTTATCTCGATCATGCGCGCGCGCGCACACACACACACACCCCACGTATACATGTATACCTCTCACACATGCACGTTCAAGGTCTCTATGTCTCCATACGTAGTTAGTTACCTTCAATCCTAATGCCACATCGAATCGTTCTCCTCTTTTGTGCACATAACTTCTGCCTGGATGGGTAAAACACACACTCACTCTTAACAATCTCCTTCTAGCTACCCCCCCCGCCTCTCACTCTTCCCCTATATCCCCGAAACCAATAAGACCATCCCTTTGTTTAATTCCCGCCTACATGCACCATCGATATATAGTAGTCTTCCTCGGTGTCTCTCGAACAAACACGTTCTCTCGATGTCGACTCCTCTCACGCGCACACACCTTCTCTTCCCTCTCTACGGGCATTTTCTCTCTCGCACCCCATCGTTGGTGGCCTCTGCCATACACATCACCTCTCTATGATGAAGCCATGCACACTTAAATTACATCCGCCACAGAGGACCCCGCAACACACACACGCACACACACACACAAACACACACACGCACGCATGCACGCACACCCTCCCCCCCACACACACTAAGACTCCATCTCTCTCTCTCACACACACACAAACTAAGACTCCATCTCTCTCTCTCACACACACACACACGCCCCACACACACACTAAGACTCCATCTCACACACACATGCTCTAGGCGGAGCATTTGTTCCTACCACCCTTCATCCAACCTTACCCGTATGATAAACAATCACCTTTATTTACTTGCATAACATGGACAAATTCCACTTTACTTTAGTAGTCAGCAAACTTATCATCTGTACCCTTATAAAAAAACGAGTTGGCGGTGATGGTGTGGGTGCCATCTTGTAATACAGACCGTATGATCTATATCTGAGGATAGAAAGCAAACTATGATAATTTTACAAAAGATACCCGCACCTCTCTCCACATCATTATCTCCCGCAACCTCATTGCTCAGCAATTAAAAAAGGAATAAGTCTCTGGAACAATCTAGCATGCATGGTGGCCGCTGCCGCCTGCCGGCACCGTCCATCCCCATGCCTCCGCCCATTCCGACCACCAGTCACCACCACGCTCCACTCCTCCTCGCCTTATCTCTCATCTTTCATTTTTTTGATGACATTCTCGAGATACCAGTTTTCCGATAAAATTCTCGAGATATCATTAGTTTTTACACATGGGATTACTCCTGCATGGGTCAATCACAACAGGTGTTCTGTAAAAAAATGCATATTGATGTTCCGTGCAATGCACGAGAATCTTGCTTGTAATTATATAACGCAAATCACGAGCAGGAAGTGACATTTTTTTTGACACAACCACGTTAACATGGCCACGTAAATCACTAGCTAAAGTAAATACCATTATACTTATATCCCGATGCAAAAGGTTCAGTACATGTCCGAAGAGTAGAGTCGCACACACGCACTCTGTCTCTCAGAATCTCTCTCACACACACACCAGTTACGTGACGCCCACTTAAGCAGACACGTATGTTACGATTTGTGCACCCGCGGGTACACGTGATGCTGCGCATTTATTTAAGCCGGAAGGCGAACCCAAACAGTAGCTGCATTCATTCCCCTCCCGCCGCCTCTTCTCTAGTCGCCGTCGCGCGGTAGCCATGGGCCGGCCGAAGGTAACAACATACGCCATACTCCCGCCGGAGCGGCGCTTTAATATGGAAATTTTAGTGGTCATGCATGCATCTTTTTGTGCTAGCACTCCTATATAAGGGTTGACCGGTCGCTTCCTGCGGACGTGCGCGGGCGGTGGAAGAGGAAGGAGAAGGGAAGCGGGCTGTGGAGTAATGTTTTTTACCACAATTTCTTAGGAAACTGAGTGCAATAATTGAGTAGTTTTGCAAACTACCAGTACTACACCTGAAACGGTTCAAAACCTATACTCCCTTGCCAGCGCGCGCTTCACCCGTGAAACGGTCAGCGTCGCCCTAGAGAGTCAGTGCCGCATTAATGCCCGGCCAGAGCGGAGGCGACCTCTCACTGGCACCGGCTTTGAAGGGCGCGGCGGTCGAGAGAGCGCCGCTTCCCGATGCACGCGACTGCTCCGCGTCGAGACTGGCCATAGGCCCTGTTTGGATCCATGGGTTAGAGTTAGTTTGAGCTAGTTGGGGCTCAAATAGCCCTAAAGTATCCAAGCATGAGGGTTTAAATTGGAGCAAGTTGCACCGAACCCACCAAAAAAACTATCCCACCCAAGAGGTGCTAACTGGAGATAGTTCTCATTGGGACCACTGAAAAATCACTTTTCTCTCTCCATGAAGTGCATTTATTGTCAATCTAACCCTGTCACCCAAACACCTCTTTGGCTACAGTTAGTTCAGGGTTAGTCATGAGTTAGTCTAACCTCTAGCTAAGTTAGAGTATCAAACATGAGCAGTATAGGACATGCAAGTTGCTCAAAGCATACAGGCAAATTCGTACGTGAAAGGATTTTTTCTTTTTGAAAACGGAACATGAAAGGATTTTTTTTTGAATGCTCTTGGCATGTCACTAACATGTGATAGTTAACCGACCTCAATAGACGGCAGAAACGCCAGCCCGCCGCACTTTGATAGAGACGAGGAGGGAGAACCGATACAGGCTGCTGGATTACTAGAGATAGGTGTCGCACGGAAGCCAAGAAATATGGTGATAGCGTGGGTTAGCCATGTACTAGTATGATGTAACTACACTGGGCTACCGTGTTTCGTACTCTTCCAGTCCACTGTGGAGATGATTGGTTAATTTTATATCGCTGAATAATATTAAATATTATTAGTGCAGACGCACCACCACGAGGTTCCTTGCTCCTTCTCGGTCGTCTGGAATCTATGTTCTTCCACTCTATTTTTTTTAGTGAGCTTTGTTCATCCTTTTGCCAGCACGCGAGACATCTAGCATCAAGGTGCACGTGTTATGCAAGGATCGTTCCATCTATATGAAGAACATGTGGGACTGGAACTACGAGATGGACATGTACCCAGAAGTGGACGTACGAACCTGAGTAATGTAGCGCAGTAAGTGAAGTAGAAAGGGACAAATGGTATGAACATGCGTGGCATATAGGGTGTGTTTGGTTGCATTCTCGTCTCAGCATAGTTGTTCCCTCTTCATGCATGCTCAACTCAACACCCTCTTCATGCATGGTCTCTTCATGCATGCTTCTAGTGTATTTGTGCTAAACTAGTGTGGACTCATGCACCCTCCATACACTCTACCAAACACCCAAAAGTAGGTCGAGAAGGGAACTCTTGGGCGGCATTTGTCTCTTACTACATACTACCACTAAATGTTGTACGTGCAATGCACGGTGATGTTATGGAGTACGTGCCTAAGTACTCTACTACTACTATATTAGTTGGAGGCACATATTAACATTTGTTTACGTGTATGCCCCGAGACCTTCCAACTAGACATGTCTTTCTCTCCAGGTTGCACTTTGTATCGTTCATACCACTAAGTACTACTACGTGTGGTCTCCGACCCAGAAGTGGAAGAAGTGGAGACGCTCTACCACGCTGTTTTTTTACGCTGGGCTCTACCACGCTGTTCATGTCCCACTCCTTTCGCTGACGTGTGGGACATCCAGCACGTGCCGTGTTTGGCACCCTTCGTCGTAAGAGTTGAAACGCTAGCATTCATCAAAAATAAAAAAATAATTATAAATCGGCAGTGATACTATTTTTTTGCGAACCAATCAGCAGTGATACTATACCACGCGGTTTCCTTGCTCCTCGATATCGAAAAGAATACTTCCGTTCGCCAACATGTGGGACGTCGACCATCCTGGTCCACTTGCCATGCACGCAGAACTCCAAGGGAGAGTCACCCAGGTCGTCGCGCCGCAGTAACAATGACTAATGAGCCGTCAAATCACAGGCCCACTTCCCACTTTGAAGTTGCTCGGACGAAGGAACCATCATGACTTCGTTGAATTCCGCTTCTTGAAGAAAACTACTGTACCAGCAGTACTGCTAGCTACAGTAGTTACTCCAACAGAGGCCTCCTTTCATTCATAGGATAGGAATATGAAAATCATAGGAAGTGAGATGACATGCATCTCAATTCCTATAGAGAAAGAGATGCCATTTGATGCTTAGGATAGGAATTTTTCCATTTAGTCTAGGCTAATGTACTGGTAATTTGCTCTAAAAAACTACAGTAGTAACTAGTAGTATTGGTACATGCTCGTACTCAGACACAGACACACACACTAACTACTAGTACTACTACTTCTCACATGCTGGCCAGACGCCGTCGTTCTCCTTCCCGGCTTTGTCGGCGACACCCCACCGCGCTTGGATCTCCGTCGACCTCTCCGCAGCAGCGCGTGCATCCTTTTATTTCTTGCGGCGGTGGGCCTCTCTTTTCTTGAGTGCTTTCTGACTTTTCCGCTCCCTCTGTGCGGCTTTGGCCGCCTCTTGCTCTACCGCCCATTAGGCCTTGGCATCTTCAAATTCCTCCCACATAGTTGTGAGGTCGCGAGCGGCGATGAACTCGGCACGGCGGGATGCCATTGCTTCCCTACCATTTTGTGTGCGGTCGTGGGTGGCGAGGAACTCGGCGCGGCGGGATGCCATCACTGCCTTACCGGTTAGTGTGTGGCACGGTGGCATGAACGACGCTTGGTGAGAGCTCTGGGGTGGAGTGGCCGGACAACCGTATAGTGCATTGGTTTGTCAAGAGCTCAAGGACGGAAGACGAAGCCAATTTGGATTCCCCTTCAATCCTAGTCCTTTATTACCGAGTAAAATGCATTGGCGGTCATCGAACTTGTCTTGATAGCTCACTTTGATCATTGTATACGAGATATGGTGATTATACGATCACTGGCTCAGCGTATAGCTCCGTATTTGTCCGGTTGACCAGTCAAACAGTCCGCATGTGCCTCATCAGCTCGTGTTCTTTATCTATCTACGCGGGCCTACCTGTCAATGGAGAAAGAAATACTGTAAAAACCAAAATTATGCGTATGTGGGGAATCAAACCACGGACTCATCGCTGCAACGCACCCTCGTTAGCCAAATGAAAATGAAATACTTTGCATTAGACACTCACGCTCACGCTGTCAAAGCATGCTAATGCATGCACGTCGCCCTCTAAATCAAAGTCCTGCTCATGGCGCAACGCAAACAGCAAGCCCATTACCTGCGCGCCCCGGCGGTGCCTGACATTACTGTTTAGACGTTTGATGGAGGCCTACGCGAACGCCGAGCATGTATTCACCTGGCTCAACACCAACGGTCATACTCGAACCGCCTTGCTCATGTATATCGTCCATCACAACGACAATCTATAAAACATCCTAAGCTAGAGAGGGTACTATGGTAGTATGGTACGGAGTATGTACTATCGTGAGCGACCGATCTTAGTGCCGCTGCACACCGAAACCCGTTCCATCGCTAGCGCGCGCTTCCCGCCTGAAACGGTCACCATCTCTCCAGAATATCAATGCCGCATTCACCGGACTTAACTGCAGGTGCAATTGGTGTGTCACTGACATGCGGGCCAGATGCCCGTTGGGCCCACATGTTAGTAACCCAAACGCATCTGCAGTTAAGTCACTGAAGCAGCGTCCGCATTCACGCCCGACGAACCTACTCCGGCGCCAGTTGTCCATCCGTCTGCCGCGGCTCATTGCCATTCGCCCGCTATATTAACTTGAGCCCCAGCTCCCAGCCATAGCCAAAGACCCACACTTATTCTCCTCCGGTCCCTTCCTTCTGTCGGCACCACTTCAACCATGGCCTCCTGGCGCTCCGAAGCTCTCTTGGACGTACTGTCGCAGGAGCAGACGAGGGACATCGGCGGCTCCGCTCCGGGCGCGCTCCAAAGCTCCCTTCGACGTACTGTCGTAGGAGCAAACGAAGGAGATCGCCGGCACCCCCCGGCCGCCCTCCGCCGCCACGACCACGAAGCCGGCACGCGTGCGCGGGCGCAGCCGGCAGCGAGGAAGAGTAGTACACGGTAGGTCGCCGCCGCTCTGGTCCCGAGAAGGCCACGCTACGCCAAGCTTGGTGGGGTAAACATCGGCGGCCGATTAGCCGCTTGACGGTGACGTGGAGGCGGAAATCTTCAGAACCTTGTGCTCCGGAGGAGGAGGTTATCGAGGCGGATGAGGAGGAGGCAAAGGCAATGGCCGGCTTTCTCGGGTTCATGGCCGGACATGGTGGTCGGGCGCCGGCGATCGTTTAGATTAGGTTTAGAGTAGGTTTTAGTACGGTTTGTGCGAAATATGTAATGAATTTCGTCCAGTTTGTAGGAAAAGTTTTCGAAATGTAATGAATTTCATCCGGTTAATTTGAAATTTGCTTTGTTTGCACGAATTTCGTCCGGTTAATTCATATAGTTGTCGAAAGGTATGCGGGCAGCATCGGATGGCATCCATCAGTGTCCTCGGACAGATGCTGGTGTAAATTTGTGGGCCAGCGCTGGAGATGCCCTAACTATCATGCTATAATCGCTAACAATCCTCCATTATTTGGCAGGGAACAGTTATCCCTCGATCAAAATCAGATCCGCGGTGTTTCGCACTCCTCCCGCGTAAGAGTGTAAACTCTTGCTTACATCAAAATGGAGCAAGTGGACATCACTGTAGCACGTCATATCACTGGAACTAGCCCGCCTAACGAGCAGGAAAGCACCGCCCTCGTCATTTTGTTCTGGATTTCTATCGATGGATCGCGCGAAAATGTTACGCTTCGCAAGTTCTAAAGGAAAAGGCGGCACACTTACGACTCGTACGCGTCGCAACCCCGACAGTCCGGCTCGCACGCCGCTCACCAGAGGGGACACGCATTGTCTTGCAATTTCACTGACATATGGGACCGTAATTGAATAAACCGTCGATAGCCAAAATCTAATCGCTCGGCGGGCGTCTGCTGAGAAGAGAGAAACGGGGGAGGGAGAAGAGATCGCCCGCCCGCCGCGCATGAACTCCAAGAAATATATGGTGATAATGTGAGGTGGGCCATGCTGGAGTCCGGACCGCTTCCGGAGCCTGCTCTCATCGCCCTGGCCCCTCAAGACGCCAGCTGCCCGCTGCATGCATGCATAGCAAGTAGTACTCCTTATGTGGAGGAGAGAGAGGCATTGACAAAGTCAAGGAGTGGGCTCTGCAAGAGCCCATCTCTACACGTGCTCCTAGGTATAAAAAAATAATTCTAAAAAAGGCATAAAAACAATTGTGTCTTAAAAAAGAAAGGTAAAAACATTTGAGAGGAAATAGATAGAGAGAAAGTGAGAAAAAGCTGTAACGTGGGCATTACATGAGGAAGGAGGGAGTGGTGCACATGCCAAGTTCACCGGGCTGCCGTGTTTCACACTCCTCCATCGTAACAGTGGAGACAATAGCTTTCATCAAAAATAAACAATGAATACTCGTTGCTCGTCCTCTATATCGGAAAGAATACTTTCATTCGCCGACATGTGGGACGTCGACCATCCTGGTCCACCAGCCAAGCACAAAATTATCCTGGTCTACCCCGGTCGTATCGCAGGCCCAACCTTTCCGACTGTAAGTTGTTCGGACGAAGGAACCATCATGACTTTGTTGAATTCCGCTTCTTCAAGAAAACTTACTATACCCGCAATACTGCTACCACACGCGAAGACTGGACGGCACTGTACCATGTCATATCACTAAAACCCACTAGGCCAAACTAGCCCGCCTAGGTCATCTATTTTGGAACGGAGGGAGTACGTCTCTGCACTGATATGATTTTGTGTTGCACGTTCTCTGTACTTTTGCTACAGTTTTCCTACACTATGAACCAAATGAGGCATGAATGTATGTCGACTATTGTCTGATCTATCGCTAAGCCTACAATTTTAGGAGCTAGGGCTATTGGTCGATCGACGAGGGATAAGTATAAGCGTACCACGAGCTCATCAGCCCCAACGTTTCTCTTCGGTGAGTGTTTTGCAAGTACTATAGCTCGCACAGTAGCTAGCCTACTAACACCAAGAATCATCAAACAAGCCCTGCTGATATGATAAACAGTTCAAACTTACATCTAAGCATGCCATATATTACATCAAAAGCTGGTGAGGATACATCTGTTTCCATAACTCGGAGAGGGTTCGCATGATTCATCGCATGATTCACTATCAAACAAAAGTAGCAAGATCCGCCCACACAAGATAGTGCACTAGCCCTAAGATGGTTTAATAACACACATTGTTCTGGTAATTAAACACAGGGCAATGCAAACTACCCTGAAGGATTAGCGCAACCAACTATTTCTTGTCATCGATCTCTTGGGCAATGACCACAGCACGAACAACGCCATGGGAATCGATTTCTGGGACGATGTCCACAGGACAGACCGCGACATCGGAATCGATCTCTGGGGCGATGTCCACAGGATGGACAGCAGCATCGGAATTGATCTCCGGGGCGATGCCAACAGGACGGGCCACGACATCGAAATCATCAAGGACGTCCACCGGCACCTGCACAACCCTAACATATTAGCAAGCACATTGCAAATAATCAAAAACCACAACTATGGTAATAAGCCATTATTTTTTACCTTGTGCAGCTCACCGGGGGATCTCATCCCTCTGGGGGCCCTCTCCTCGTCCTCGATGGGGGCCATCACCTTGCCAGGGGAATACTGCTTCTCAACGGCGACTATCTCCTCAAACTCGGTCTTGAGCCTCACATAGGTGGAATTCAGAGTTCCTGGGGTAGGCACGGTGGGGCCCTTGCTGTTCTTCCAACTTTCTTTGAGGAGTTCGTCCGCCAACGTCCTCAACTCTTTGGCCAGTGCTTGTTTCTTGGAGTTCTTCGTCTCCATGGGTTGGCCCGCCAACATGGTCAAATCATTGGTCGGTGCTCGCTTCCTGGAGATCGCTGTCTCCAGTGGGTTATCCGCCGGCAACTCTTTGCCTAGTGCTCCAGGATCCATCAATGAACTGACAAACAAACAGCAATCGAAAGGAAACCACAATCGCAATGAAAACAGGAAAAGAATAGGATGTGAGAATCGGTCGGTGCTTCGCAAAAAGAAGATTCTTGGAATGAAAATATAGCAGCATAACTGATTCGCCCACCTTTCCTTCGTTGGTACAGAAGAAAAATGGCAGAAGTGAGTAGCCTGGAGTGAGGTTTTCTTCAAGAAAGGGAAGAAAGGGCTTGAACGAGCGTTCCAGTGAAATGATGGTTGCTTCGTCCAGTCCAACTTGGAGGCCACCTTACCACTGCTGGTAAAGGTGTGGGTTTTGTGATATGACGGGTCATGACGGCCACACCGGGGTGACAGGTGAGTCTCGACTGTAGCACCTCGCTGTGATTTGGTGGATGGCACGCGGGCCCAGATGCTTTGAAATGTCCCTCATGTAGATAGAGCGGCTAGTCATATAGGAGTGCTCAATATTGTGCACCACGAACAAGGCGGAGAGGAAAACGAGAGAACTACGTAATTAATGCATGAGTTTAATTAGGGTAGTTTTGTAAAGTACGAGATACATTCCTCCAATCGCAAAATGCCTTGGTTCATGAGATTTGAGATTTGAGCCCTATAAACCGGAAGGGAGGGAGTACTGCACACGGTGTAGTCTAGTCACTTGTTGAAATCTCTAGAAAGGCAAATACTCCTTTCTGGTTTACAGGGCTATACTACTCCCTCCATCTAGGTGTGTAAGTCATCTTACGAAAACCAAATAGTCCCAAAACACTTAGGCGCGGTGCATTAACTTCTACACTGTTTCTTGACATATCAACCAATAAGAGATAAGAGGTGTGCATGCTTTTAATGACTTGCAATGGCTAGTTCATTGCATGCAAAGCTATTAATTAGCAAATAAACATTGGTGACCCCAGGAGGAAACGGTGCTAAGCGCGTGGACCTATGCAGAATGAGTATCAACCAATGGATAATGGAGTTTAATTATTAAACAATAGCAATTTTGTCTCATGCAAGAGCCTGGCTAGTACTCCAAGGAACCGCACCACGCGAGCGTTCGCAACTGCCACGTTCGGGTTGCGCTTGGCTCTTCGCCTCTTCGAGAAGACGAACAATGATGTTACTCCTACTTCTACAGTATCGAATCCACTGCTGCATGTCCGTCCACCTCGTGCGGGAGGGATAGCGTGTAGCAAAAGCTTCTACTTACTGCTCCTGCCTTTGCGTCTATGATAGGTGGGCCCAACAGGTGGTTGGCCCTCCTGTCATGCAGCCAAAGGCAGGTGCAGTTAAGGCACCGGAGCTCAGTCCGCGAGGGAGAGGGCGTTGTAGTAATCAAATTTCTCGGTCTTGTACGAGTTGACGCGACACATCAAAGCACTGCACTCGATATAAGTCTTTTTACACATTTCAAATGGGCTACTTCGTATGTAGGAGTAGACATATTCTGCTTCATATGTAGTCACTTGTTGCAATCTCTAAAAAGACTTATATTTGGAAACGGAGAAAGTACAACGCATGCATGCATGCCGTGACTTTCCTTTTGATACTTGCATGTGTTGATTTGATGCACCTTGCCAAATTTTGACTATAAATTTAACTAACCAAATTTTCATGCATGTCACAAAAAATTACGGGGTTGTTTGGATTGTGACTATGTTTGTCTTATGTTGCCACATTATTTTTCCCACACTTGCCACACTTGCCTAACCTGAGTTGCTCAAATTGTTGGACACACTTTGGCTTGCCTAAGGGAATCTTGCCACAATTTTTATGTCTATGACATGTGGGGTTCACTGCTAATAAAAAAAATTCTTGTCTTAGGTGTGGCTTATAAAAAAGACTTATATTTAGGAACGGAGGGAGTAGAAAATATAAATAATAATGCATGTTGGGGCAACCCACGTTTCCGCTAATTTTAGCCGTGGGCTTGTTCACAATTTTTATGAGGGGGTGGTTGTTCATTTAATGGAGGGACTTGTAGTACCAGACTTGAACGATACAATGTGCGACCTGGTACACCGTAACACCACTTGGAACAAGCGGGTAGCTATCTCAAAAAACAACCAACAACTAAAAAAAACCACGACCTGGCATGTAGTAGTACACAATTTTAAACGATTGTTTTGATGGAGTGAAAAAGGAAAACTACCCCACTACGTATATATAGGCCGGAGCCTCCGCGCTTGCTTGCTAGGGTTGCTATATTCATACACTCGCATCCTCTACAGATCTAAACAAGATAGGGGTAGTAACACTGTCTTTCTCCCTTCAAAAAACACTGGCTTTCTATCCTCACCGTTGGTTACAGATCCGGATGTATCCCCCTCGCCGGTGAAGGGGAGGAGGGGCAGCGTTTAGGCCGTCGTCGACAGCGAGGGAGGAGACCCACTGCCGGCCGCACTGTTATCTCTGGCCGAGCACCGGCACGGGAGGTCCTCCGATCCCTTCGTCGTTGCCTGTGGGCGGATCTGGCCTCCCGCCGCCCACCTATCCACATCCCGACGACCTTCAGGTATATCTTCGTTCGAAACCGCCTTAGCTCTACTTCCCCAACTCGCTACGTCGCTGCATGTGCATAATTTTCTACCTCTCAGCCCCTCTCGATCGGATGGTCCAATGTCACATATTTTTTTTCTTCTATTGTTAGAGGTAAAGCTACTTCATGGAGTTGAATCTTGTACTCCCTCCGTCCGAAAATACTTGTCATTGAAATGGATGTATCTAGATGTATTTTAGTTCTAGACACATCCATTTTGATGACAAGTAATTCCGGACGGAGGGAGTACTTGTTTCAAACAAGAAATAAAGTGGGGGTGGGGGAATTTAGTATGTACATTGGACTTGGTACAAACAGGAAGGAAAGGGGGTGAAAGTAGTACAGACCGGTCATCCAACCGGTCTCTTGGTCGAAAAGGGAAATATAGGGGTAACGCTGTACAAAGTGGTATGACCAGGACTAGATTTGCTATCCACACATAGGAGTAGGTGGCTAGAGTGAACAAAAATGGGACCAACCCAGATATGTTTCTTGGATGTTTGTTTCTCAGGGCAACAAGTTATGAATCACCACTTTATGCCCCTGTTTACGTACATGGTGCTGGACTGCTGGTGCACCCACACCTGCTGTTCTTAATCTAATGTCTCTGGTAAAAATGAAGCCATGCCACTGTTATAAGCCATGACAAGTTTAGCCAAATGTTTTTGCCTGTAATTGTTTGAGACTCTGACTGTTTCCTCTGTGCCTTTTTGTGCAAACAGGGATATCCAATTCACCTGGTTGCTGTTGTGACCTTTTGGTGCACTGCACAAAACTCTTCTTAAAAGAAGTGACTTTTGTGCTGTTTAACTGGAATGTCAGAATGGAACAGTTGGTTCATTTTGGTGGAACTGCACAAAGGGAGATCTGTGTTCCAATCCTCATCATCCATATTGGCGCCATAACCTTCCTTTAGGTAAGAATGATATTTAATGCATGTGTTCATCTCTATTTTCCGACTGCCATGAGAAAATAATGCTGTTTTTTACTAGTACACTTGTACTCCCTCACTGACAAAACCAATTCTGAATTAGAAGGCCAATCGTGTACTTGGTTTCACCAACTGGTGAGGAGAAAGAGAAACACAGCATGAAGGGGAAGAAGAAGAAGAATAAACAGTGCCAAGGCAATATTGCTGAAGCCAGAGGCCTCAGTCGAGGCCATTCAAGGGCTCCGGCAACAACTACCTTACATGTGAGACGATCCTCCAGGGAGCCCTTCCACTTCTGCTGTCTTACTTAATTAATTAGGAGTACTTAAGTACCACTAATTTATTACTGCCTAATTTTCCTGTTGGAGTTAAACGAATCTTTAGTAGGACCCTATGCTGAATCATGTACGTGTGTATGTTTGTCTATGGAGGTGAATCATGTGGTGGAGCAGGAAGGGAATATTATTAGTGTCATGACATAATAGTGCTATTGTTTTGCATGTCAATTTATTTCCATTGGTTCAATGAGGCAATTTTTGTGTATTGTCCATCATGAATTTGATGCTACTGTTTGAGTAATATGCTAATGTCTTCCTATCCTTTCTCACTAAGCTAATGAAGGTTTCACCTTGTTCCTACTTGTGCAAACAGGCATCATGTTGTGCCAATCATACATTTTAGTGGAACTACACAAGACAATACAATGAACTGTATCCCAGCCAGTGCTTTAACTCTGCTGGATGTTCTTGATAATCTTTCGATATAATCTCAGCACTGGTAAACAAGAGTGATTTCAACCATACATTTGAAGTGCACAAAACTATATACTATTGTGTGATGCCAGTGAGTGCTCTATCATCTCTTATGGGACTACATGAATAAGCTTTTTTTCTCTGGTTGGTACGGGCCTAAGGCCTTCATCCATATTAGTTTGTTGTCATCTCTATTTGTATCGTGCTACTGTCATGAGAAACTTCTTTATATTTGCACGTTAAAGTTTTGCAACCTATGATAAATGGCAATGCTTTGAGTGTTGAGTTGAGCTAATTGGCACTGATTAAATAAACTAATACCTCTCTTTAAGCAAGACTACTATATTGCTAACTTTACCCATTAAGATAATGAGGGTGCTTCTATTTGTTAGTGTATGTTTCATCAACTAGTCCCACTATTATAGTAATCTCACTCTCTCAATATATGTGCCAACAGGGATGCTCGATTTTGGTGGAACTGCACAACAACTTTGGGTGCTTCATTGCCTCGACAGCTTCCGTCCTTTCCTGTCAGTCGCTAATCTCCGCTTGCTTTCTTCCTTTGCTATCAGTCGCTTGGCTTATCTCGGCTTCCAGTCAAATGAAATAGTAATTGATATGCTACCTCACACAGGTTGGTACTGGTTTTTATCCTGATTATTGTGTCTGTCATATGTATTGGTAATTTGGTATTGTGCTATTGTTTGCCGATTTCATAAAGGAGTAATTTGGAGCCTGAACTCGTAGGAAAATCATTACATTGGGTGATTTGAGTAGAACTGCACAAAATGATCAGATGGAGAGGTACTTATGCTGCTGCTATGTACTCCAAAGTTCACTCAGACAAGCATCGATGTTGATAAGAAGTGCCTATATTCATTCGAGTATCAACCGGCGTCAACCAATTGTCAAACTCCAAGTATTAGGAGAGTGAACGCCAAAAATATTGCTTGGTGCATAGCCCAGAAAAACGTAGTCCAGTCTTTGGTCCCAACTTGTGCCTTTTGGTTATCGGCACCACTGGCAGCGAACTATATGGCATGGAGTCTAAAGATTCCAGACGAGTTGGTTGACGCGTATATTCATCTAGCACTTAATCAGTCTGCACGCCAAGGATGCTCCATTTCAGTTGAACTGCACAAAAAATTTGGGTGGTTCATTTTCTCAACCGCCTCCTTTCTCGTCTGCAATGTAGAATTTTGGCGAGATACAGGACCAAGATGAGCCAGTAAACTAGTTGGATGAAAGTAGTGGCCAAGTTGCTCAAACCTCCCTCAGCATGAGGCCACTATTTGAGGATAAACCTACAAGCAAAGTTTAGATTGTCTGTGCTGCCTCTTATGTACTCGAAAGTTTACTCGTACAAGAACTAATTTTAGCAAGAAGTACCTTCGATTGAACACCATTTACCAGTCTGTACCCTAGGTAATTAAAGTTCGTCCATGGATCATATTGGCTGTGATCTCAATCATTTGGATGCATAAACATACTGAACATGTGTATATCTGAATCTTTTTGTGAATTATGTATGAATATTGTCGTGTGATCTATCAATCGTTTGGATGCATAGATATGCTGAGCTTGTGTATATATGAATCTTTTGAGTTGTTGATAGTGAATGTTGGCTATGAATATGAACGTGTCTTGTGAACCTGAGTTTGATATGAATGTTTACCTTTTCTGTTGTATTTGTGTGTGAACTTGTTAGTATGCCTAGTGTGGGATATAAAACGCAGGTCTCTTATAAAAGTAATGCTGTGTCCAATTTATGTTTTCCCTTCTAACCACATTATATATATTTATATTATTACTATTATCGTATATTTTATAGAGACTTATATATACATTATAAAAACATCCCACGTGTTATTAACTTATAAAATAAATGTTTAGCGGAAGTTGGCAAGGAAAATCCTGGTTGTTTTTGACTCACAGGCAAGGAAAATCCTGGTGATTGCGTACAAAAGCTTGCGAAGATTTTAAGGACCAATTTGATAATAATGCCCTCATTTTTATTTTGAGCAATAACTCGCTAATTTCTTAATTATATATATAAAAAATGTGCCTCTCCGGTTTATTCTTTGATATTAATTGTTCCTTCTAACATAACATTATATATATAACGAGCCCACCTAATACGTGTATTTCAAGGAAGTGCAAATGGGCTGGGATTTCTTAGAAAATATAAATGGGCCTGATTGACGCGAAATTATTTGTTCAGCTAGCCCAGCAAATGGACTGTACATTCTAGAAAACATGGGTTAAATATATGCCACATTTTTGCAGGCTGACATGTGGGCCAATAGGTCGAAGCCTAGGCAGGGTGTTGTCAACTTGGTCAACAAATGATTGTGTCATCCACAGCCATTGGATTTATATCCAACGGCCGGCATGCACCTTCAATCTCTCGTCTTCTTCCTCCAGCATCGCCGGGACCGCCTGGTCCGGCCTCCGGCGGCTAGCGGCTCTGCTTAGCACGCATCGCTGCGAAGCGCTACCCCACCACCGGCCAGGCTATTCCTCCACCCATCGACACCTCCTGTTATTCTCCACAGACTACAGCCACACGCCGCAATAGAACCAGTTATAACCCTTCTCCTCCTCTCAATCTGCGACTCCACTGCCGCGTTTTCCCATCTCCGAGTCGTTCCCGTCCGGGGCCTCGCCGTCATCCACTGCCTCGCTGCGTTCGGTGCGGCGTGGTCAACAAATGAGAGTCCTCGGAAGAGGACTGTACGTGGAGAGCCTGACAGCTGGGACCCACGAGGTCCATGGTCGCACGCAAGGAAAGTTCCTCCTTATTAAGCTGAAAAAAATGTTTCCTCCACCTGACAGCTGGGACCCACCGGCTGTATCTTCGCACGGAAGGAAGTGCCTCCTTGTTTTGCGAAAAAAATTATTCATCCCGTTGACAGCTGGGACCTGTCAGATTTGGTGACTGACTTGTGGGCCTACTAAGCCGACGTGTACGCACGACTTTGTCAACTTAATCAACAAATGATTCTAGCAGCTGGACCGTTGGATGTTAATCCAACAGTCGTGCTCCTTCTTCAACCTCTGTTCTGGCTCCTGTCTCCCGTGGGTGGCACCGGGGCTGTGCTGTCGCGCACCCGAACCAGTGAGGTTTCCCACTCCTCTCCATCTGCGACTCCACTGCCTCGTCTTCCCCATCTCCGGGTCGTTCCAGTCTGGGTGCGCTCGGCACGGTGTGGTCAACATGGTCAACAACCGAGAGTCATCGGAAGATGACTGTACGTGAGAGGCTGACAGTGGGGACGCACCACGCCCATGGATGCATACATGCAACGGAACGCGGTGAGGTCAACGTGGTCAAGGAACGACTTCCATCGGAAGTATACTGTACGTGGAGAGTCTCAGCTGGGTCCACGGCTGTAGCAAGTAAGTGCCTCCTTATTACGCGGAAAATAATGATTCCTCCAACTGACAGCAGGGACCCACTGGACGGGCCACCGTATTTTGCGAAAAAACGTTTGCCCCCTGACTGCTGGGACCCACCTGACGGGCCACCGTATTTCGCGAAAAAAACGTTCCCCCCGCTGTCAGCTCGGACCCACCGGAAGTGCCTCCTTATTACGCACAAAAAATGAATACTCCCCTGGCTAGCTGGGACCCACCTTGGTGGGAGGCTGACTTGTGGGCCTACTAAGTTGACGGGGATGAAGGGCTTTGTCAACTTAGTCAATATGAACGATTCTAGCTCCAGTGACCGTACGATCTCCATCCAACGGCCGTAGTGCTTCTTCAACCTCTGGTCTTTTGCTCCAGCCGCCCAAAGAAGCGCCGGTCGTGCCGCATGCTCCTGCCTCCCGTGGCCGGCTGTGCTGCCGCGGAGGCCTCACCGCCCCCTACTATTCCCACCGCTGGCCAGGCCCTGCGGCGACGACAGCCTCACACCGCAGCCGAACCAGTGAACCCTCATACTCCTCTTCGCGCGGGCTTCCACTGCCGCGTCTTCCCGGCTCCACGTCGTCCCCTTCCTAGGCCTCGCCGTCGTCCACCGCCGTGGTGCTCTCCGCGCGGCGTGGTCAACGTGGTCAAGGAACGACTTCCATCGGAAGAGTACTTTACGTGGAGAGGCTGACAGCTGGGTCCACGGCCATAGCCCAGTTTTTTTGTGATTTGCCAAGTAAGTCGCTTTGTCAGGCCTGTTGGGCTGCAAATCTTTCAAGACGAGGAGAGCTTTCATTCAGCTGGCCGAGAAAATGGCCCATCAGTAATGAGAAATGGGCTGTATATTTTTAAAACACATCAAACCGACAATTAGTTTCCAATATCTTTTTTTTCATTTCGAGATTTTAAATTACATTAATTTTTATGCGTGGAGAATTTGTTGGATTTTATATTGATATACATTTATGTTTAAAATCAGTTTGAATGTGAGTCGAAATTTCGGGATTAAAAACAGTTCGGACCGCACCGAAATATGCAAAATTTCGTATAATTTTTTAACCGTGGCCACAATATGGGCTGTAATGCTAACAAAAAGAATATGGGCTCCAAAAAAACCTTAATAATTAGCAAATGGGCTGTAAATTATTAGAAATAATGGCAGATGGGCTGTATGCTGTTTTCCACAGATTTGAGGCTTTCCTAAAAAAAGGTTGACGCACAAGCAGTGACTGTTGGATGGCCATCCAATGACCGTCGTGCTTCTTCAATCTCTGCTCTTCCTGCTCCAGCCGCTCAAACAAGTGCCGGCGGGACTGCCTGCTCCCTCCTGCCCGCGGCCGGCTCTGCTGCCGCGCAGGCCTCACCGCCCCACCGTACTCCCATCGCTGGCCTAGCCATCCCTCTACTCACCCACACCTGCTGTTATTCTCCGGCGACGGCAGACGAACCAGTAAACCCTCGTATAGTCGTACTCCCCTCCGCATGGGAAACAACTGTCGAGTCTTCCCTGCCTCCATGTCGTTCCCTTCCTAGGCCTCACCGTCGTCCACCGCCCTGGTGCTCTCGGCGCGGCCTGGTCAACGTGGTCAACGACCGACATGCATCTGAAGTGGACTATACGTGTAGAGGCCGACAGCTGGGTCCACGGCCGCACGCAAGGAAATGCCTCCTTATTACGCGCAAAATAATGATTCCTCCACCTGACATCAGGGACCCACCGAAAGGGCCTTTGTATTTCGCGAAAAAAATGTTACCGCCACTGACAGCTCAGACCCACCAGCTATATCTTCGCATGCAAGGAAGTGCCTCCTTATTACGCACAAAAAATGAATACTCCCCCTGTTAGCTGGGACCCAGTATAGTGGCAGGCTGACTTGTGGGCCTACTAAGTTGACGGGGACGGAGGGCTTTGTCAACTTAGTCAATATGCACGATTCTAGCTCCAGTGACCGTACGATGTCCATCCAACGACAGTAGTGCTTCTTCAACCTCTGGTCTTCTTGCTCCAGCCGCCCAAACCAGCGCCGGTCGTGCCTCGTGCTCCTGCCTCCCGTGGCCAGCTGCGATGCGGCAGAGGCCTCACCGCCCCCTACTACTGCCACCGCTTGCCAGGCCATCCCTCTACTCACCCACACCCCCTGTTATTCTGCGGTGACGGCAGCCTCACACCGCCGCGAACCAGTGAACCCTCGTACACCTCTACGCGTGGGCATCCACTGTCGCGTCTTCCCCGGCTCCGCGTCGTCCCCTTCCTAGGCCTCGCCGTCGTTCACCGCCCTGGTGCTCCCGGCGCGGCCTGATCAACGTGGTCAAGGAACAGCTTCCATCGGACATGGACTGTATGTGGAGAGGCTGACAGTTGGGTCCACGGCCGCAGCAAGGAAGTGCCTCCTTATTACGTGCAAAATAATTATTCCTCCACTTGACTGCGGGGACCCACCAGACGGGCCACCGTATTTCATGAAAAAACGTTTGCCCCTGACTGCTGGGGCCCACCAGCTACATCTTCGCACGCAAGGAAGTGCGTCCGGGCAAAAAAAACGATTCGCCCCCCTAACTGCTGGGACCCACCAGCTACATCTTCGCACGCAAGGAAGTGCCTGACAGTCGGGACCCACCTGGTCGAAGCGTACGTAGCGTGTCATTCTTGTCGCGAACGTGTACGTATATATATACTGGTGGATGTAGAGGCGCGCACGTGTCGTAGTAGAGGCGCGTACGTGTCGTAGTAGAGGCGCGCACGTAGCATGTACACGTACGTACAGCGGCCAGGGTGTAAGAAAGAAAATACGGCCACGTATGTGTACATATGGGCGGGGTCTTGAACGCCTACTCGCGCATACGTACGGCCAGAGCTCGTGTACATGGCTGGGTCGGAACGGAGAAACATCGTCGTCGTGTTCATGGGGAGGCAACGGAATGCGTTGTATCATGGGGAGGCAACGGAATGCGTCATGTTCATCGGGAGGCAACGGAACGCGTGGGAGCCAACCGGCTGGGTCGGAACGGAATGCGTGGTCGTGTTCATCGGGAGGGCTTGGACGGAACATGCGATGGAAACAAGGCCTGGCGTACCGCACAACGGAGGAAACGGACCTTCTACGTTCGGAACGGGGTCCTGTTGATCGGGAGGGGTGTGGCGTACAACAAAATGGAGGAAACGGACCTCCTACGGTTGAAATGAGGGTCCTATTGATCGGGAGGGGTGTGGCGTACCGCAAAACAGATGAAACGGACCTCCTACGGTCGAAACGGGGGTCCTGTTGATCGGGAGGGGTGTGGCGTACCGCAAAACGGACGAAACGGACCTCCTACGGTCGAAACGGGGGTCCTGTTCATAGGGAG
>NC_057799.1:175628414-175628949 GCF_018294505.1 Triticum aestivum
GGGCTTGGACGGAACATGCGATGGAAACAAGGCCTGGCGTACCGCACAACGGAGGAAACGGACCTTCTACGTTCGGAACGGGGTCCTGTTGATCGGGAGGGGTGTGGCGTACAACAAAATGGAGGAAACGGACCTCCTACGGTTGAAATGAGGGTCCTATTGATCGGGAGGGGTGTGGCGTACCGCAAAACGGACGAAACGGACCTCCTACGGTCGAAACGGGGGTCCTGTTCATAGGGAGGGGTGTGGCGTACCACAAAACGGGACTCCACGGGATACTGTTCATCTCCACCGTCGACCTCCTCCAGCCTCCACGGGCTACCTTCGACCTCCTCCAGCCTCCATGAGCTCCTGTTCATCCAGCCTCCACCGCGCGCTACTCCGCCGGCTACTGTTCAACCACCCCTCCACGGGCACCCCTCCATCGTCTACTATTCATCCAGCCCTCCACACCACGGGGTCCTATTCAACCACCCCTCCACGGGCACCCCTCCACCGTCTACTGTTCATCCAACCCTCCACCACACCATGGGGT